>NC_091469.1:480343641-480488641 GCF_036971445.1 Narcine bancroftii | reverse complement strand
ACTAGTTGACCACAGAAACAGGAGGGCCAGATTACAGTTTGCAAGAAATATTTAAATGAGCCTGCAGAATTCTGGAAAAACATCTTGTGGACAGATGAGACCAAGATTAACCTGTATCTGAGTGATGGCAAGAGCAAAAAGTGTGGAGGCGTAACGGAACTGGTCAATGTCCAAAGCATCACCTCAGCTGTGAAACATGGTGGTGGGAATGTTATGGCCTGGGCATGTGTGGCTGTCTTAGGCACGGTTTTTCGTGGATCATGTAACTTCTGTTGGCAGAAGCAAAATGAATTCTGAGGTGTATCGAAACTTTTTATCTGCTCAGGTTTGAACAAATGCCTCCAAACTCATTGAACGGCGCTTTGTCCAACAGCAGGACATTTGATCTCAAGCATACTGATCAAGCAACAAAGGAGTTTTTCAAAGCTAAAAACTGGAAAGTTCTTGAATGACCAAGTCAGACACCTGATCTAAATCCAATTGAGCATGCCTTTACTTAAGGGGACAGGTCCCCCAAACAAGCAGGAGCTGAAGATGGCTGTGGTAGAGGCCTGGCAGAGCATCAACAGAGATGAAACTCAGCATCTGGTGAAGTCCATGAATCACAGTCTTCAGGCAGTCATTGCATGGAAGGGATATGGAATTGTTTGATAACAAATTTAAAACTGTGCAGCACAGGGGCAAATAAAGGAAAAAAGTCTTCTTCCAAACATGATGGAGGGTACGGTATTTGTTGCAAAAGCACGCAGGCACACAACCAGACATAACACACAAGAGAGACAAACAATACATATGCAGGCCGTATGTATTTCATCAACACAAATAAGTATTGCTTTGTGAATATGTTCAGTGTGAGCAGTTCCTTGGTCTTTCAGCATTCTCACTGCCTGTGGGAAGGAGTTGTTTCGTTTGGTTGTTCTTCTACAATCAGATGACAATAAATTTGACTTGAGACTTGAATCTTGGTTTTGCAAGAATTGTGCATTTTGTTCCATTATATATAATATTTATTGTGTGTGTGTGTGTGTGTGTGTGTGTGTGTGTGTGTGTGTGTGTATGTGTGTGTGTGTGTGTGTGTGTGTGTGTGTGTGTGTCCTCTTCAGACACAATATCCCTCATCCCTCCCCATTTCTTCATGAACAATTCTGTGCCAAAATGTTGACCATTCATTTATTGTCATTGATGTTGCTGAGTTCATAAGATCACAAGATAAAGGAACAGAAGTAGGCCTTTTGGCCCATCAAGTCTGCTCTGTAAATCCACCCTGAGCAAAACCATTCCAAATCTAGTTCCAAATGCCACCCTTTCCCCCATATCCCTTGATACCCTGACTAATTAGATACCTATTAATCTCCTCCTCCTTAAACTCCCCCAGTGATCGGGCCTCCATAGCTGTATGTGGCAACAAATTCCACAAATCCACGACCATCTGGCTAAAGAAATTTCTCCTCATCTCTGTTTTAAATGGGTACCTTCTAATTCTAAGACCATGCCCTCTTGTCCTGGATTCACCCACCAAGGGAAACATCTTATTCACAACTACTCTGTCCAGTCCTTTCTGCATTCAAAAGGTTTCCATGAGATCCCCTCTCATTCTTCTATACTCCAATGAGTTCCTCCAGTAGATTGCTTATGCCAGCAATTTTCTTTGGACGTTTGTCTTGACTTCTTTTTTTTTGCTCTAATCTTTCCAGAAGTGTGTACAGTTTGCTTTTCTTTGTTCCACAAAAGTATCACCAGTCAATGACCAATTCCTACAAGAAACCATCTAAGCATCAATTTTGTCCACTCAAATGCATTACCACTGCTGAATCAGAGTGGAGCACATCCCAGTATATTTCAAAGGTGCTGAGGTGAAGCTGTAAAGTACTCCAAGTTCTTTGGAGTACGTACACCAACAATGTGCCCGAGTCCATTCACGTCAATGCGCTTTGCTCAAGAGACAGTTTTCTTAGAAGCCTGAAGAAATTTGGCACGTCCCCCTAGTCGACTGCCAACTTTTACAGGTGCATCAGAGGAAGTATCCAGCCTGGTTGGCTCACTGCCCAGCACAGGAACTGTGCTGTTCAAGGCCACAAGAAACTGCAGTCATTGTAGCTGAGACTATTCTCAGCTTCCCCATCCACTTACTCTATCCATAATTCTTTCTGTCTCGGGAGAGCTGCCAAAATATTAAAGGACAGTCCCCATCCAGGTCTTAATCCTACCGTTTCCCTGGGTTAGAAGATATACAAGTTCAAAAACATGAATTTCCAGATTCAAGGACAGTTTCTTTCCTCACGTTATTAGGCTCTTAACTGGATCTAATTCAGGCACAAGAAAGAACATGGAATACTACAGAAAAACAGCACAGACCCATCAGCCCATGATGTTGTGCTGACCAACAGAAACCTACACAACAATCTCAACCTTCCCAACATGACACCCATAACCCTCTATTTTACTTGCATCCATGTGCCTCTCTGATGTCTCTATTATACCAGTTTCTACCACTTGCAATGCATTCGAGGTGGCCACTACACTCTGTGTAAAAAAAAACTGTGTTGGGAAGGGTTGTGGCTGTCACATGGCTGCATGCTTTCCCCCCCCCAAGTTGGAGGTCACACCAGCAGCCAATCAAGGTTTGGTTCCACCCCCACCCATTAGTGCACAGCTTGCTGTTGGCCCCATGTAAATTACTTGGATTGGACTCTCCAGCCTGCCTGTACTTGGCCTTGGGCCATTGGATTAACTTTTCTAGCACCAACCCATTGGTCCCTGTTAATGACATGGGGTGGACACCACCCCCCCCCCCCCCCCCCCCCCCAGTCAAGCCCTCCATCACTATAAAGGTGCAATGTGTGGTTTGTTCTTGCTTTTTTGCCATCTTGGAACCACTCTGCTTCACTCCGGGCCTAGGAATGTGGAAGGGCACTGGAGAAACTGTTGGTAAGAGTGCACTGTTAAAAGGGTTGGGAGCATTTAATTCATATCCCTTGAAGCATAGAGCCATGCCTGCACTGAGTCAAGGGGTGGTGGGGCATTGTAGTGACTTTTCCCTTGGTTGTTTATGTGTGTATGCAGTTTGCTCCTATGTTTGTTATTAGTTGCCTGCATGTGTTTAATCGCTTCTCGCCTTTCCCCCCATGATTGCTAATAAACTGTACACGTAGTTCCACTGCCACGACCTTTTTCCTACGGCTGCTGTAAATTGTACGTGTGTGTTCTACATCTGTTACCATTTCCCACACTTGCCGTCTGTAAATAAAATCCTTCCTGACCAAAACTGTATCCAGAGCCCTTGCCATTGAGACCTACTACCTCACAACAAAAACGTACCCCTGACATCTCTCATAAACATTCCTCCCTCATCTTGTTTAGATGCCCTCTGGAACTGGCCACTGTCACCCTGGGAAAAAGATGCTGGTCATTCAAACACTTTGTTCCTTTCATAATCTTGTAGACCTCTATTGACATTCTCATCCTTCTTCGCACCTTATCAAAAGACACCTTCACCAATCCAGACACCATCCTCTACACACACCGTAGCTTACACACCTTTCCTGTAATGAGATGACTAGAATTGAACACAATATTGAGAGATTTATAGAGTTGCTAGTTACCTGATGCCGTTGCATTATCATTTTTACCAATACCTTTCTCTATACCCTGCACGATATTTTGTGATTTCTCCCTATACTGCACTATTTATTTGTCTATTTGTTATTATTGCACTGCCAGCTGCAGGAGTTGTATTGTCTGAATGACACGCAAACTGAGACTTCTCACCAGAAGCCAATTCGATATCCAAGTGCCAGACATTGACTGGAAACTCAATTGATCAGACATATAAATACTTTACCCAAAGGAGCACATTAGAGGCTTGATATCCGACATAAGTGACTAAAGGTTTTCCCACCAGCTACAAGTCTGTCAGGAGCGCAACCGAATACTCTTCACTTGCCTAGATGAGTGTGGCTTCAGCATGCCTAGGCCCCTCACCAGCTTCGTTCCCATAATTTTACTATATTCTATCTCAGCCTTGATAAAGAGGTTGTGTCCTGAAACATTGACCATTTCTAACCCATGAATGCTGTCTGATCTCCTGAGTTCCTCTTGTAATATAAATTTAGACGTACAGCACGGTAACAGGCCCTTCTGCCCAGTGAACCCACAAATACACCATTGCACCTACAATCCCTGTAGGTTTTTCTTCTTTCTTTGGCTTGGCTTCGCGGACGAAGATTTATGGAGGGGGTAAAAAGTCCACGTCAGCTGCAGACTCGTTTGTGGCTGACAAGTCCGATGCGGGACAGGCAGACACGATTGCAGCGGTTGCAGGGGAAAATTGGTTGGTTGGGGATGGGTGTTGGGTTTTTCCTCCTTTGCCTTTTGTCAGTGAGGTAGGCTCTGCGGTCTTCTTCAAAGGAGGTTGCTGCCCGCCAAACTGTGAGGCGCCAAGATGCACGGTTTGAGGCGATATCAGCCCACTGGCGGTGGTCAATGTGGCAGGCACCAAGAGATTTCTTTAGGCAGTCCTTGTACCTTTTCTTTGGTGCACCTCTGTCACGGTGGCCAGTGGAGAGCTCGCCATATAACACGATCTTGGGAAGGCGATGGTCCTCCATTCTGGAGACGTGACCCATCCAGCACAGCTGGATCTTCAGCAGCGTGGACTCGATGCTGTCGACCTCTGCCATCTCGAGTACTTCGACGTTAGGGATGTAAGCGCTCAAATGGATGTTGAGGATGGAGCGGAGACAACGCTGGTGGAAGCGTTCTAGGAGCCGTAGGTGGTGCCGGTAGAGGACCCATGATTCGGAGCCGAACAGGAGTGTGGGTATGACAACGGCTCTGTATACGCTTATCTTTGTGAGGTTTTTCAGTTGGTTGTTTTTCCAGACTCTTTTGTGTAGTCTTCCAAAGGCGCTATTTGCCTTGGCGAGTCTGTTGTCTATCTCATTGTCGATCCTTGCATCTGATGAAATGGTGCAGCCGAGATAGGTAAACTGGTTGACCGTTTTGAGTTTTGTGTGCCCGATGGAGATGTGGGGGGGCTGGTAATCATGGTGGGGAGCTGGCTGATGGAGGACCTCAGTTTTCTTCAGGCTGACTTTAGTTCTTTAGTTGCCCATTCAGAGCCAGCTCTTCAGCGCTTGACGTCCTGCTTTGCGGAAACTGCCAAAATGTTTGGCCTGGAAGTCAGCCTGAAGAAAACTGAGGTTTTTGGAGGGTGTGAGGAAATATTTCTTGGAAATATCTCATTGTTCCTCGATCTTCAATCTAAATCCCTATGGGAGCGCTGTCATTCGAGGGATAGGAGTTTGCAGAGGTTTGGTAAGACGTCAGAAACCTTGGTAAACTTCTCCAGATGAGTAGTGGAAAGTGTGCTGACTGGGGCACCAATACCTCTGAGAAGAAAGTAGTGGGCATGGCCTAGTACATGAAAGGCAAAACTCTCCTCACCTTTGGGAAAATCTGCATGGAACCTTGCCATCAAAGAGCAGCAGCAATCATCAAGGATCTCTAACACCCAGGTCAGGCTCTGTTCTCACTGCTACCATCAGGAAAGAGGAACAGATGCCACAAGACTCGCACCACCAGAATAGGGGACAGTTGCTACCCCTTCCACGCATGTGGAAGGGCATCCAAGATATCACCAGCCACAAGACTACACTATTTGCCTGGTGATGCCTTCCTCCCAGATTCACTGAACAATTCCTACATGTGTTTTGAGGTGATGACGAAGAAGACCACCTCTCCTCTAAATGATCAGGTGTTGTACAGTGGCTGATGTGAGGAGAGTGTTAGGCAAGGTTAACTCACAGAAAACTACTGCACAGGATAACGTTCCCGGCAGAGTGCTCAGGGGGACGTGCGGCTCAGCTGCCAGATGTTCTCACTGACATCTTTAACATCCCTCCAAGAAACGGTGTGGTCCTAAAGTGCTTCGAAGCCTCCATCATTGTCCCCATGCTGAAGATGTCTGTATCTTGCCTCAATGACTACCACTCTGTCACATGAACACTACCATCATGAAGTGCTTCACGAGGCTTATTTTCAGGGGACATCATGCTCCTGCTGACCCCGTTACTAGACCCCCTGCAGTTTGCCCTCCATCTAGCCCTCACCCACCTGGAAAATAAAAACTCAAATGTTCGAATGCTGTCTATTGACTTCAGTTCAGCATTCCACACTGGAATGAGCGGCCAGAAGAAATTATAGACGTGGGTTCAAATGGAGCATTCAAAAGACATTTGATCATATTTATAGATAGGAAGGGATGAAAAAGTTCAAGGTTCCTTTTATTGTCATGTAACAACACATAAAAATATAATATGAATAAGGAAGTCGGGCCTTCTGGGTCTAAACACCTCCCTCTGCAAATGTATTCTCGACTTCCTGTCGGGGAGATCTCAAGCAGTCCGGATCGGAAACAGCCCCTCCGAGAACATCACACTGAGCACGGTGCAGGAGCCCCCCAGGGACACGAATGTGCAGCCAAACACCGCTCGAATCACATCATCAAGTTTCCTGACGACACAACTGTGGTGGGCCTGATCAGTAAGAATGACGAGTTAGTGTACAGAGATGAGGCAGCGTACGGATGGGCAGAGCCTACAACCTGTATCTGAATGTTAATAAAACGAGAGATGTCGACTTCAGGAAGGCCTGAGTGGATCACTTTCTGCTGACCATTGATGGCTCAACTATTGAGATTGTCAAGAGTATGAAGTTCCTTGGAGAATCTCACCTGGTCCCTTAACACCAGCTCCATAGCTAAGAAAGCCCAGCAGCGCCTCTACTTCCAGCAAAGGCTGAGGAAAGTCACACCCTCCATCCTCACTACATTCTACAGAGGATGTATCAAGAGCATCCTGTGTAACTGCTTCGCCGTCTAGTTTGCAAGCTGTACCTCCTCAGATCGTAAAACCCCGCAGAGGATAGTGAAGTCAGTGGAAAACAAAACTGGGGGCTCTCTTCCTACCATGACAGACATCTACAACACTTGATGCACGTGGAAAGCAATAAACATTGTGAATGACTCCACTCACCCCTCGCATAAACTTTTCTCCCTTCTGCCACTTGGTAGGAAGTATGTAGCACTCGGGCCCTTACGTCCAGATTCACAAGATCACAAGACCAAGGAACAGAAGGTGGCCACTAGGCCCATTGAGTCTGTTCTATAAATCTAAACTAAGCTACTCTACATTAGTTCCAATTTCCGGCCTTTTCCCCATATCCCTGATGCCCTCACTAATGAGATACTTGTCTATTTCTTGTTTCAATACTCCCAGAGATCTGGCTTCAACTGCTGTATGTGGTAGTGAGTTCCACAGATCCACAACCCTCTGGCTAAAGAAGTTCTTCCTAATCTCAGTTTTATATGGATAACCTCTAATTTTCAGACTATGACCCCTTGCCCTTGATTCACCCACCAGGGGAAACATCTTACCCCCATCCACCCAATCTAAACCTTTCAAAATATGAAACGCCTCTATGAGATCTCCTCTCATTCTCCTATACTCCAATGAATACAACCCAAGAGTTGCCAAACGCTCCTCGTATGTCAGCCCTTGCATTCCGGGAATCACCCTAGTAAATCTCCTCTGCACCCTCTCCAACAACATCACATCGTTTCTAAGATAGGGGGCCCAAAACTGCACACAGTACTCCAAATGACGTCTTACCAGTGCCCTGTAGAGCCTCATCAACAGTTTTTTTTTCCACAAGTCATCAGGCTCCTGAATTCCCAGAATACATGTGGATAGGGCACTATGGACATTTACTGTATACGTCTTAATATTTTAACTTCTATTTATGTAAATCTGCTCCATGGTCCTGGAGATACGCTGTCTCATCTTTTACCGTGCAATGGATGGTATGAATGATAAATAAAAGTGACTTGACTTGAGTTTAAATTGCTTGGAATCACTCTGAGTGCCATGGAGAGATGACTGACACCCTCTCACCAGGAACCCATTGCAAGGTACGAGCGCCTGCAGACCCCAAAACAAATGCATGCCTTTATTGGGTTGGTAAACTTTTGCCGACAATGTCACCAAAAATACCTCTGAGACAAAATGAACTCATACCCATGAACATGTCCAGAACATTCACAGTCACTTTCTGGACAGCAAGGACACAGAGCACATGTGGTTGGGCATCTAAGACATCACCAACCACAAAACGACACCATCTGTCTTTGCTGGTGATGCTTCCCTCCCTAATGCACTGAACAACTTTTGCATGCGTTTTGAGGCAAAATAAAACAACATTACACCGAAGAGGACCATCACTCCTCCAAATGATCAGATGCTATGTCTTAGAGTGGTCGACATGAAAAGAGAGTAGGGCAAGGTCAACCCACAGAAAGCTGCTGGACCAGATAACATTTCCGACAGTGCTCAGGGGATGCAAGGCTCAGCTGGCAGATGTTCTCACCGACATCTTTAACATCTCCCTGAGAAGCGCCGTGGTCCCAAGGTGCTTCAAAGCCACCACCATTTCCCCGTGCCGAAGAAGTTGTCTATGTCCTGCCTCAATGACTACAGCCCCGTCGCACTCATGCCCATCGTGCTTCGAGGGGCTTGTCATGGGACACATCAAGCACCTCCTGCCTCTGTCACTAGATCCCCTGAAGTTTGCCTACAGACCCAACCGCTGTACAGACGATGCCATCACTCTCCATCTAGCCCTCACCCACCTGGAAAAGAAGCACTCGTATGTTCGAATGCTGTTTATTGGTTTCAGCTCGGCATTCAATACAATCATCCCTCAGTACCTGATAAGGAAGTTGAGCCTGCTGGGTCTAAACACTTCCCTCTGCAATTGGATTCTCTACAATTGAGTTCTATAAGTTCTTTGATAGCTACTCCTCATACTTGAGGTGTTTAGAGATTCTGTTCATCAAGGATCTCTCTACCACGGTCATTTTATGAAGCATCAATCTCTCTAATTCTTTAAAAATGATCATTGATCCCTCTGACTATGCATCTTATAGACATATCACTTTTGAATGTTGACTCTCAACAAATAAAGGTGACGACTTGATTTAAGGACTCTTTACACATTATTTATTACTGAATATTTTCTGAATTGCAATTTTTTTACATTTCTCTCATTTGTATATTTTTTGAAAAACATTTAAAACATTTTTGACCAGATGTCCAGTCAATTACAAAGTTAAAGAGAACAAGTACAAAAGTAAATCCAGTATTTACTCCATGATGGTTATCGTCCCTCCAACCCCCACCCATCCAAAAAAGACCCCAAGAAAAAGTTGTGGATATAGAAAAAGAAAGCCAGAAAAAGATAAAGAAATAGAAAAGAAAGAAAAAGCAGAATGGATCACTGAAAAATGCCACAACTTCCATGGGTCATAAATTCATATTTTGTTTCATTTTCTTTGGAGAAAATCGATGCAGGCCTCGGACTAGGAAGAACACAGCTAAAAAATTTACACCTGAGATTTGTAAACAGGGACGGCAAACTTGTAAAAATATGTCATTCTAGTTAAGTTACAGGTTATCTTCTCGAGGGGAATACAGCTGTGCATTTCCGCGTTCCAACGTGCCGTAACCAGACGTGAATCAGACTCAATGCAACTGCTGTAGATTTTCTAGCTACTGCCAACGTGATTTTAACACATCCTGTTTGATGTTTGGATAGTTTCAGTTTAGCTCTTAGCACTGTAATATTTCCCAGTAAAAATAATTCAGGGTTTTGTGGAAATTGAATTCTTATAATCTGCTCTAAGAAACCTCCTTAGCACATGTAAAACATCGGTCTGAATTCAATTTGTTTAATTTCTGTGCTGTGAGATATAATCGATGCAAACAATTATACTGTACTAATCTATATCACAACATAGTTCAGACCAGGTTTCCTCATCTATTCTTACATTTAAGTTTGATTCCCATCTCTGCCTGGACTCTGTTTGGGGGTGTTCCCATTTGAAGTAAGTGAGACATCGCTGAAGTAAATTTCTTTTGAATCAGTGTCTCCAAATCACAACAATTTGGTAAAAACATTGTTGGGCCCAATTTGTCTCTTAGATACACTCTTATTTGAAAATAGTAAAAGATTGTATTATTAAGAATCCCAGTCATTTTATGAAGCATCAATCTCTCTAATTCTTAAAAATGATAATTGATCCCTCAGGGAGGTAGGGGCAGAGGGGAGGAACACAGGTAAGAGGACATAGCTGTTCAAATGACATCAGTTGTTCCCGCTCATAACAATCTTCAAAATATTGGATCCCTTTACAAGACCAGATTTCAAAAAGGTGGTTACCTCTAGTATAAGGTGTAAGTCAGAGGGGCTTTGGGAGATGAGCTCTCCCCTCCTTCCTTGTTTTTTTTTAAACCAAGTATTGATTAAATGTTTCAGCAAAGGGTTTTCTCTCTTACCAGTTACTAATTATATATAAAACCCTCTGCCGTTGTCTCTACTATTTTATCCAGTTCTATTTTCACCCATGCAGGTTTATCTCCTTCCTCAAAAAAGAAAGCAAGAAATCTCATCTCAGCCACTCAATAGTAATTTTTGATATGAGGGAGTTGTATACCTCCCAGTTCATATTTCCATCTTAGTTTTTCTATGGAGACCTTTGACATCTTGCATATCTTTCTTGAGTACAGGTTTTTGCATTACCGATGAGTAGAAATTCTGCCTGGCCCACAGGAAATAGAATCTCAGGGTTGTATGTGATGTCTTGTATGTACTCAGACAATACATCTGAACTTTGAGCAGCAATTCAGGAAGGCAGAGCACAAACATGAAGAAGAAACTCAGCAGGTCATGCAGTATCCACAGGAAATAAAGGGTAAATGATGTTTCAGGCCTGAGCCCTTCATCAGGTATAATCAAAAGCAGATTGGTGCCTGAATTAAAAATGTGGGGGGTGGGGGAGGGAAGCAAGAAGAGGAGGGAGGTAGGGGCAGAGGGGAGGAACACGGGTAAGAGGACATAGCTGGATAGGGTAAGGAGAAAAGGTTGAACTGATGGTGGGGTGAGAGGAGGAGAGACTACCTCTCTGATTGGAGAAGGAAGGGAAGGGGATGGGGAGCTGGAGGAAAGGACAGAGAGGAAGTGATACTCAGGGCGAGAGGCTATTGGAAATTGGAGAGGTCGATGTTAATGCCATCTGATCACCCACCATTTTGTTGGGACAATTAGAGATGGGTAATAAATGCAGCCTTGCCTGTGATGAATGAATGAGTGAGTGAAAACAGAAAGCTCAGGATCTCTCCCCATTCTTCATCTGGGCACATAGCGAGCTGCAGGATTCAATACTGATTTCTCCAACAATGACCCTGAGGTTCCAAGTCAGGAGTTTGGCCATCCTTCTGAAAGGGTCATGCCCAAAATTCAACACCAGACTTCAGCTGAGACCTCAATAAATGTTATTGAACACTTGGCTTAACTTCCTTATGTTTATGCTCAATGCTGTGAGCTCCACTGGAATACTTTTGAAACAATCAAACTGGTAAAGCTTCAGATTTAGCTATTCTCGCTTCTCCTCCCCTTCTTATCTGTGCCTCCATTTGTAACTCATTCCAGCACTTTCAACTGAAACAGATGATTACCCAAGACAACAAATTTCTCTTCAAAATCTTTGCTTCTAGAAAAGAAATTTGGATTATGATAGACAACTTCATGCAGAACACAAAGGTAATTTCATAATTACTGTATCACATAGGAGGTTGGAGAAACATTAAATTAACTTTTATTGAATTTAGCCTGTTTAATTGCATAATGATGCTGACACATTGTGTTAGTTCAACTGTCTGAAAAAGGTTTTGCCACTGTAACAGAGTGTATAGAAATGTTCCTGGGAGATAAATTGGGAAAGAGTAGGTCACATGCAAACACTTTAAAACAGATCTTATTTGAAATACTGGAGACATAGTGGCTTCTCACACCTTTCTACAAGAGCTTTGAAGAGTTCACAAGAGACTTACTAATGGATTCTTGTTTACCCAAAAGCAACAGATGAAAGAGCAGGCTGGCACCGCTATTGTCTGCAGGAGAGTTTTGCTGTTGTAAGGGGTTCATATGGTTTTGTAAGCAGAGAGAGTCAAACAGGCTTTTACTCAGTGTGTGTATGAGAGAGAGACACACACAGAGAGCACTTGACAGTGTGGAACTGAAACAGAACAAGTTGGCAAGCTTTTGGAAGACAGCCTGGTCGAAGCCCTTGTGGTTCATGCAAGAGGAGAGGACTGGCTGCCTAATGTTTCACTTGGAATAAGTGAAATAGAAAGGAACTCTGTGATGACCTGAAAGAAAGAGGTTATCATCTGGAGAATCCAGAGGGGGTCCGTTTCATCAGCAAGACACTGAGGTGACTGATGGAAGTCCATCAGTTGTGGATGCCCTGGAGCAACACATCTCTCTCTGAAAACCAGCAAGAACCTTCCTGAATGGTAACCATTTACCTTTCAAGCACCAAAGCCTGGTGAATTTTATACATGTTAAATTCTGTGCACAGTATAAGAATAGTCTGCGACCAGTGAACTTGGAAGAAGGAGAAGTGAGATTGGACTGAGAACCAAAGAACTTTTCTGAACTTTTCACACACACATTACATACACGTGCACTTAGAATTAGAAGGGGGTTAAGTTAATAATAGATAAGTTAAAGTTTGATTCTGTTTTCATGTTTAAAGATAATTAAAAGCACCTTTTCTTGATGTAACCATTTGTCTTGGTGAATATCTATTGCTGCTGGATTTATGGGTCCTCTGAGCTCATAACACCGCTAATTTTCATTTGTACTCAGCATCTGATGCCTCTCATGTCAGTGTCCAACAATAGTCAGCCAGCATTGATGGATTCCAGGAGTCTTGATACCACTTTCCCCTGGTTGCAACATCCTGGTGACACCTTTCACCATGATCAGCAGGGAAGGAGTCTAAGTGTAAATGCAGAAAATGAATTTTCAATGAAATGTTGCATTTCATGTTTTTTGTAGCTTTAAGTAAACATAAAATATGATAGGAAATCACAAAAATGGGTTATGTCTAAAAAAAATCCCAGAAAGTAATATAAAAATTTTTAGTGATTTTTATGAACAGTCCAAGATCCATAAAATACATCCAAAAGCTTTCAAGAAGCAAAATCTTTGTTTCCCAGTCACTGACATTAGGGTAGCATGGTTAGCGCAACACTATTACAGCGCCAGTGACCTGCGTTTGAATCTGATGCTGTCTGTGTGGAGTTTGTACATTCACTCCATGACCAGCGTGGGTTTTTTCTGGGTGCTTCGGTTTCCTCCCACCTTCCAAAGATGCATGGGGTTGGTCGGTCAAGTGGGTGTAATTGGGCAAAGTGGGCTGGAAGGGCCTGTAACTGTGCGATGTCTCTAAATTAAATAACTTGCGATGCCTGACAGTGGAAATCAAAATGCAAACTCAACAAACAAGTCTTTGTCAGGAGATGGGAGTTAATATGGTTAATATGGATCTGTTTAAATTTGGTTAAATCTGGTTCTCTGTGTTGAGTAGAGGTTTGGTCTGAGTGACTGGCGTGTCCATTTTCTACCTTTGAGAGAAGAGAGATCCAGTCACTTTAACCTTTCTTGATCACCATATAATTTCAGTTCCAGTGCCACCTTGCACGACTTTCAGAATTTAATGTCATAAACATGCCACAAAATGTTGTTTTTCCAGCAACATCACAGTGGAAAATATTGATATAAATTACATTTAAATAAATAGTGCAAGAAAAATAGGAGAAAGTGAGATATTGTCCATTCGGGAATCCGATGGCAGAGGGGAAGAAGCTGTCCTTGTGCCACTGGATGTTCGTCTTTGGGCTCCTGTACCTTTTTCCTGATGGATCTGATTGAAACACATAAAATTAAGGGATTGGACACACTTAAGGAACATCTTCCCGATGTTGAGGAGTCCAGAACTGGAGGCCACAGTTTAAGAATAAGGGGTAGGCCATTTAGAATGGAGTTGAGAAAGAACTTTTTCACCCAGAGAGCTGTGGATCTGTGGAAGGCTCTGCCTCAGACAGTGGAGGCCAATTCTCTGGATGCTTTCAAGAAAGAGTTAGATAGAGCTCTTAAAGATAGCGGAGCCTAGGGGGAGAAGGCGGGGATGATCAGCCACAATCACAGTGAACGGCGGTGCTGACTTGAGGGGCCGATGGCCTACTCCTGCACCTATTGTCTATTGGGAGCGGGGTGACGAGGGCATGGCCGGGATGGCGAGGGTCCTTGAGGATAGAAGCTCCTTTCTTAAGACACTGCCTCTTGTAGATGCCCACAATGTGAAATCACAGGCCAAGTTAACAACCCTCTGGAGTTTTTTTCTTGTCCAGTGCCTGAGCAGCTCCATACCAGAGAGTGATGCAGAGTGTTCTCCACGGTACACACTGAAATTTTCAAGAGTCTTTGGATGCATGCCAAATTCATGCACCTTCTCCAGATTGCCCACGACCTCAGCTACTGCCAGCTCCTTTATGTACTGCACCTTCTCCAGAGACATGCTCTCCATTTTATAATGAAGAGCTGAGAACTGTGCACAGTAATAGCTTTCCCATGTTGTGGCCGAGATTCGTAGATGGGAGACGTTGACTATTTCCATTGGAATTTGAACTCAGTGAAGGGCAATGTCTTTGTAAGAGATGGGAAGTTCAACTTAAGAAATGCAGAGTTTTCAAATTGGTTTTGATGAGATCCAATAGGTGGAGCTGATGTAATAGATATTATGCACTTTCACATGGTCTTAAGACATTTCAAACTTTTGTCATTTTGATGTGTTGTCAAAGTATTTATAATTGTTACAAAAATGACGTCTTTTTAAAAAAAAACTTTTTTATTTCCCATTCAGTATCAATCCTTTGAAGCTTTTACTTCATCAAAACACATTGTTTCTTTTAACATGATTTTATTATGCCACCCAATTTTCTTTCCTTGTTTGTCTGGTCACAAGCCAGATTTTAATGCTCTCAGTGTCACAATATCTTTGCCTATTTTTTATCATTGCATCATACTTAATGTAATAATTAGGTTTTCACACAGAGCAATTTACATACAATATGTTGCCCACAAAAGATCTTGAAATGAGATTTAATCAGAGCCTTTGTCAAGTATGCCTTGACATATGGAAATGGGGTCTTCAGGAGTATGTGCATTCAGGCATCCAACAGTTCCCCATTGTGGCCCTGCATATTCCCTTTGTTGATTGTCTTTTGAAGAACTGATTGAGTCTGCTTGCAGGAACCAGCCAAAATTACTTGCAAGCAATGAACTCCATGTCACTCCTTGGGATTATAAGTCCAGTTGCCTAACTGCTGCACCAGACCTTCCTTTCTTGAGAGAAACTGGCAATCAACTGTCAGGTGACCTGTCATTTTCATTATTGCCCAGGAAACACCCCAGATTTCCAACAGGTGTATTTCAGAATGGGCAGGCCTTCAGCAAAAACAGGAGGATTCCTTTTGTCATGGGTAGGAAATGCCCTTGCTCTGCGCTGAGACAAAGTAAACGTCGAACTTCACAAAAGTTCTAGCTCCGCAAGAGTCACTGTGCAACAACCCAGAAGAAGACCTGGTGACTCGCATTTAAATTTATACTGTTTCCTGTCTGGCATCATCCCTCCCATCTGCCCTCGGGCAGGGAGATCATTCCAATTAATATTCAATTTAAGTTTACTGATGTGATGTAACAGAGAAGCTATTACGCAGCTTAATAACTTGGGAGAAAATTGGAGAAAGGAGCTTATATTTTCTGAAGGTAAAGCTTTTTTTCCCTAAGATGGGTTGATGTCTTACAAAGTTACTTGGAACCAGGAAATAACAATGGTTTTGGTCTATCAGCAGCTCTCTGATATGACGGACTGTGAATCCTGTTCATGCTGGTGAAGTAGAAAGGCACTCTTGTGGGGCTTTGGAACCAACGTTAAGTTATTTTGGGCAGTTTGTAGTTAACATATGGAATGCTGTTTCACGGAATGTGTCTTAGCGAAGGGGTAAAGTGATTTCAGCAAGGTTGAAAAGGTTTGAAGGGGACACGGGAAGCGGATGATTGATTGATGACTCGCTCAGGTTTTCTTAATTTGTGACTGTAAAGAGGAAAGGCAGATAGGCTGGGATCTCCAAAGGTGAGCCCAGTTGGTGGTGTGAATCTTGATTTGAGTGCGACAATGTGTGGAATTTCAGGAAGCAATTCCAGAAAGGTATGGATACAGCAGGTAGTCGGTGGGTTTGTAGTAAATGTTAGTGGACAGTTTGTCTCCTAAGATGGAGACAGAGTGACAGAGTGATCCAGAAAGCAGAGGGGGGTGGGGGGGTGGGGGTGCTGGGAGATGTCCAATTTGAGGGCAGGGTGTAAGTTCATCATTGATGAGTTCTGCACGCAATACAGGAAGCATCACCAATGCAGTCATTGATGTGGTGGAGAAAGGGTTGGGTACTGATACCAGGGAAAGTTTGGAACGAAGAATGTTTCACATAGCCAATGAAGAGGTGGATGCAGCTTGGGGCCCATGGATGTGCCCATGGCTAAACTTCTGATTTGTAGGAACTGAGAAGAATGAAAAGAGAAGTTGTTAACATGGGGGGAAAAGTGTTGGTCGAGGGGAATTAGTTGGATCTGCACTCTAAAAGTCTTCAGTCCTTTCCAAATGGGTATTGGAGAAGAACCACAGGGACTAGATTTCCTTGTGAATATGAGGCAGTGGGGCCAGGAAAAATGGGGAAACTGAGGCAAGATTAGAAATAGGTTTGGGAGAGAGACAGATACACTAATAGAAAGGGGTACCATCCTTATAAGAGTCAGGGAGAGACCAGATAAAGGGCTTCCATCAGAAATGTTGACTGATCACTTCATTCCACAGATGTTGGCTGGCCTGAGTTTCTCCAACAGCATTTTTGATCTGGAAAAGTATCCTTGGAGTCAGCTATCAGTAAAACAGAGGGAAGAAATTAGTTGAAAAGGGAGAGGTTATGCTACGTTATCCTATCAGATAATAATAATGTGGATTGTCATACATGTTGTACAATGTACATAAAGAGTCCTATTCATAGTATTTCACAGTGTGGAAACAGGTCTTTCAGCCCAACTTGCCCATGCCGACCAATATAACTCACCCACACTTTCCGCCTGCCTGCATTTGGCCCATATGGCTCTCAACCCATCCTATACATGTATCTATCCAATTTGTTTTCTTTTAAAAAATTGCCACCACCTCAACCAACTCTGGCTGCCCGTTCCATACACTTAAAGACCCCTGTATAAAAGTTACCACTCAGATTACTGTTAAATCTCTCACCCCTCACCTTAAACCTGTGTCCTTTAGTTACTAATTCCCCTACTGTGGGCAAAAGACCCTCTGTGTTCACCCGATAGAATCCTCACGTGATTTTGTACACCTCTGCAAGATCATCCTCTTGTACTCCAAGGAATAAAACCCTAGCCCGCTCAGCCTCCCCCACCCCCCAGCCACCCCCCGATCACTGAGTCCTGGCAACATACTTGTCAATCTTCTCCACACCATCTCCAGCTTGACAACATCTGTCCTGCAACACAGTGACCAAAACTGAACCCAATGCTCTAAATGCGGCCTCACCAGTGCCTTATACAATGCAACATGCCCTCCCAACTTCTCCACTCAATACTCTGAAGATCAGTGCGCCAAAGCCCAAAATTCTTCCTTGCTGCAGTCGATCGACCATAAAGAAAACTTATAACCATATAACAATTACAGCATGGAAACAGGCCATTTTGGCCCTTCTAGTCCACACTGATCCAAGTACCCTCCTCTAATCCCACTTACCAGCACTCTGCCCATTTCCCTCCATCCCCCTCCCATCCATATTCTTATCCAACTCTTTCTTAAATGACAAAATTGACCCTGCTTCCACCACCTTTCCCAGAAGCCCATTCCACACAGTAACCACTCTTTGAGTAAAGTTCCCCCTCATGTTACTCCTAAACCTTTGCCCGTCAACTCTCAACCCATGACCTCTTGTATTCATCTCTCCTATTCTCAGTGGGAAAAGCCCTTCCACATCAACTCTATCTATCCCTCTCATTATTTTATACACCTCTATCAAATCCACTCTCAGCCTTCTACGTTCCAAGGAATAAAGACCTAATTTGTTCGATCTCTCCTTGTATTCCAGATGCTGAAACCCAGGCAACATTTTTGTAAATCTTCTCTGCACTCTCTCTATCTTGTTAATATCCTTCCTATAAATCAGCGACCAGAACCGCACACAGTACTCTAAATTTGGCCTCACTAATGCCTTGTACAGTTTCATCAATACTTCCCAACTCCTATATTCTATGTACTGATTTATATAGGCATGCATACTAAAGGCCTTCTTCACCACCCTGTCCACATGCGCTCCTACCTTTAGAGAACAATTCTTTCTGCTCCACTGCATTCTTCAACATTTACCACATATGTCCTGCTTTGATTATTCTTTCCAAAATGAATCACCTCACACTTTTCAGCATTAAACTCCATCTGCCATCTTTCTGCCCACTCCTCTAAGCAGTTTAAATCCCTCTTTGAAATCTTTGAAAACCCTCTTCATCATCCTCAATTCCCCTTATTTTAGTATCATCTGCATATTTACTAATCCAATTTACTGCCCCATCCTCCAGATCATTAATATATATGACAAACAGCAATGATCCCAATACCAAACCCTGAGGTACACCGCTTGTCACTGGCCTCCATCCTGACAAACAATTATCTACTACTACTCTCTGGCACCTTCCTTCCAGCCACTGTTGAATCCATTTGACAATCTCCAAATTAATACCCAGGGACTTAGCCTTCCTAACTAACCTTCCATCCGGAACCTTATCGCAGGCCTTACTGAAGTCCATATAGACAACATCCACTGCTCTACCCTCATCAACATTCCTAGTTAGCTCTTCAAAAAATTCAACGAGATTGGTCAAACATGATCTTCCACGCACAAATCCGTGTTGAGTGTCCCTCATCAGACCCTGTCCCTCCATATACTTATATATACTATCTCTAAGAACGCTTTCCATCAGTTTACCTACCACAGACGTCACACTTACAGGCCGATAATTGCTAGGCTTGCTCCTCAAACCCTTTTTAAACAAAGGAACCACATGCGCAACACGCCAATCCTCCGGCACTATACCCATCTCCAATGACATTTGAAAAATTACTGCCAGAGCCTCTGCTATTTCCTCACTAACTTCTCTTAAGGTCCTGAGGAAAATCCTGTCAGGACCTGGAGACTTATCCACCTTTATATGTTTCAAAAGCTCCAGTACTACCTCTTTCTTAAACACTATAGTCTCCATATTTACCCCCTTTGCTTCCTTTACCCTGCACAGTTCAATATCCTTCTCCTCAGTAAATACTGAGGAAAATAAATTGTTCAAGACCTCCCCCATCGATTTTGGCTCCACACAGATTTGTCCTTTCTGATTCTCTATTGGACCAATTTTATCTCTCACTTTCCTTTTGCTATTTACATATTTGTAGAAACCCTTTGGATTTATTTTCACCTGCTTGCTATAGCCACCTCATACCTTTTAGCTTTTCTAATTTCTTAAGATTCTTTTTACATTCAATATAGTACCCAAACATCTTTTTCCCCTGTTTCTTGTATTTATTGCAATACTCCCTCTTTTTTTGAACCGTTGAATAGTAAATTAATTGAATTAAGATAACAGAAACAATAAATTTGTTGGATAGATAATGAATATTCACTCAAATCTTAATGCAAAAAAATGACTTGCAATAGCACAGACAATCCATGGTTAGTGAACCAAGAGGAGCTTCGAGTCTGACAGCTGTTGGAAAGAAGCCAACTTCTCTGTGTGAACAAGTTAATGGGGGTGAAGTCAGTTGCTTTCATGTTCTCTTTTGTCTTGGATAATTTTGAATTCCGTGCAGTCAAATAAACATAGAGCAGAGAACATTACAGCATAGTATAGGCCCTTCGGCCCACAATGTTGTGCCGGCCTATATAAACTGACTCAACAAAATAATGCTTCCTGATCTCACACCCATAATCCTCCATTTTTCTTGTATCCATATGCCCGTGAATCTTTTCAATGTTCCTCTTATATTAGCCATCACCACCACCCCTGAACTTTCTTCCACTTACCTTGTACCAATGTCCTCTGGTGTTTGCTAATCTTGCCCTGGGAAAAAAGTGATGGCTGCCCACTTTATCTATGCCTCTCATAATCTTGTCAATCTTTATTAAGTCACCTTAGAGTTCTATTACGTCACTTTCTATTTGGAGACATTGCCCCTTTTATAATTAAAAATTTTATTTAGAAGCCATTTAAACCTGTGCTGTCCAATTACACCCAAATTAACTGGCGGACCCCGGATGTTTTTGAGGGTGGGAGGAAACTGGAGCCCCTCCCCCCCCAAGGAAACCCACACAGACACGGAGGGAACATTCAAACTCCTTTCAGACAGTGCCGGATTCCAACCCAGGTCACTGGCAATAGCATCACGCTATCTGTGCCATCCGTAAACTCAGCTCAAAACTGTCAGAACAGTTGATCACAGGTGGAATTACCAATAATTCTAACAGCTTTCCTTTCTGAAAAGCTGGCCTTTAATAGATTTAGCCTAGTGGGGAAGACAACAAAATATTGTGTATGGTGTTTTGGCCTTCAGAATCAGAATTTATTGACATGAACAAGTCATGAAATTTAGTGTTTTGCAACAGTGAAAACATTCATATAAACCACTTTGCAACAATAAATTAAAAAAATAGGGCACAATAAGTAAGGCAGTGTCTTTGGTTCATTGATTATTCAGGAATCTGATGGCTGCAGGGAAGAAGCTGTCCTTGTGCCGCTGGGTGCTTGTCTTTAGGCTCCTTTAGCTTTTTCCCCAATGGTAGCAGAGAGAAGAGGACATGGCCTGGATGGTGGGGGTCCTTGATGATAGAGGCTGGTTTCTTAAGGCACCGCCTCTTGTAGATGTCCTCAATGGAGTGAAAACTGGTGCCCTTGATGTTGCAGGCCGAGTTAACAACCCTCTGGAGTTTATTCTTGTCCTGAGAGTTGGTACCTCCATACCAGGCAGTGATGCAACCAGCCAGAATGTTCTCCACCTGTGGAAGTTTACAAGAGTCTTCATGACATACCGAATCTTCTCAAACACCTCACAATGTCTAGCTGCTGGCAGGCCTTCTTCATGATCGCATTGACATGGAGGCTCCAGGACAGATCCTCGGAGATGTTGACACCCAGGAATTTGAAGTTCTTGCCCTCTCCACTACTGAGCCTTTGATGAGGACTGCGTTGTGTTCCCCTGCTCCCTTCTGTAGTCCCTCCTTGGTTTTGCTAACATTGAATGCAAGGTTGTTGGCGTGACACCATTCAACGAGCTGATCTACCTTCCTCTTGTACACTTCCTCATTGCCACTTGTGACTCGGCCGACACTGTGGTGTCATTGGCAAATTTGAATTGTGCCTGGCCACATAGCCAGGGGTGTAAAATGAGTAGATCAGTGGGCTAAGCACGCATCCTTGGGGGTGTCAGGGGACTGAGTTCTAGAGCCCTGAAGGCGCAGCTCTCTAAAATTCTGTTTAGACCACACTGAGTATTGGAGGAGAGAAGAGAGGAGCAAAACACAAAGCCTGGAGACACCATGACTGATGTAACACAACACTGGAGAAACTCAGCAGGTCAAACAGCACCATTTATGTAGCAAAGATAAAGATACATAACCAATGTTTTGGGTTTAAGGAGATTTGCTAGAATGTTGCCTGGATTGGAGAGCATGTCATGAAACTGGCTTTTCTCCTTGGAATGATGAAGATTGAGGATATCTCAATTGAAGTATATACATTAGAGGGGCATGGATAGGGTAGACAGCCAGCACCTTTTTCCCAGGGTGATTAAAGAAAATATCAGAGGTCATCTGCATAAGATGAGTGGAGGAAAGTTTATGGGACACATCAGAGATGAGATTTTTTTAAACAGAGAATGGTGGGTGCCTGGAATCTATTGCCTGGGGTGGGGGTGGAGGCTGGTACAATAGGGACATTCAAAAGACCCTTAGACACATGCATGAGAAATTAGATTGCAGTATGTTTCCTTGGGTCAGTGTAACATCGTGGGCTGAAAGGCCTGTACTGTGCTGTAAATGTTCTATGTAATTACATAATTATCATCAAACTCCTGACAATAATTTCCGGGAGACTTATCTGAAACTCCCTGCAGTTTTCATATTCCACTGTACGATGTGTATCACCTGCTAGCTGTCGTCAAGCATAGCATTCACAACTCTGCATCACCCAGTGGTGGGTTCCAGCTGTCACATAATCCAGGACACCTCCACTGTGTAGTAACAGATCAGTTTAACCGTGACAAAAAAAATCCCAGCAAGTGTAGGCCATTTGCCCCTTTACAGCCTGCTTCACCATTCTCTTCCCCATTCCTTAAACCTTTTCAAATACAAAAATCTATTGATTTCAGTCTTAAAATGTGATCTATGCTTGGACCTTAAAATAAGGAGTGATTCATTTAAAACTGGAAAGTCTTTTTGGTTTGTTTTCTCTCAACATTTTGGCCCTTTGGACAGAGAGAACAGAATCTTGAGTATTTTTAAAGTTGAGATAAATTCTTGCTAAACAAGGATAGGCAGAGTTCCAAATGAGCAGGTCAGGAAGCGTTTGTGGACAGATTTCTCTCTTCCTCAGAAATACCCCAATTAACTGACAAACCTTGTATGTTTTGAAGGGTGGGAGGAAACTGGAGAACACCCAGGGAAAACCCATGCAGACACAAATTCCTTACAGACGGTGCCAGATTCGAACCCGGCGCTGTGATAACGCTGTGGTTACTACTATGCTAGCCATGCTGCTCTGGCACATCCTGGAGGTTCCTTACCATTTCTCAAAGTAGCCCCACAGAAGGTATTCTCTCTGGATGCATCACCTCTCGGTCTGTTTAAGACCGCAAGGAAATGTGGAGAGCTGGGAGCACAGCTCAGGCCATCACACAAACCCCAAGCTCCTCTCCCTCAACTCCGTCCATTTACCCTACTGTCTCAGGAATGTTGCCAATTTATTTAAGGACCCATCCCACCCTGGAAACACTCGCTGATTTAATTTTTTTACTATTAAGCTAGATATATATCACGAAAATCAACTCTTTTGGCTGATGAGCCCGTGATGCCCAATTACACCCAAATGACCTCCAACCCTTGGCACATTTTTTGAAGGGTGGGAGGAAATCAGAGCTCCTGGGGAGAACCCACGGCGGCACGGGGAGAACGTACAAACTCCTGACAAATAGTGTGGGATTCGTACCCCAGTCCCGATTGTTGGCTCTGTAACAATGTTGCGCTAACTGCTATGGTAACCGTGCCCCCTTAACTTCACCCCCTTCTCCATTGGGCAGAAGATGCATGAGTTTGAAACCATGAACTTTAGATTCAAGGACAGTTTCTTTCCTGTTGTTATTGTCAGATTCTTAAATGGAATGGTAAAAGATGATTCCTTTACACTTGTTATGTTGGTATATTTCTCTATACTTGGCACTTTTCCTTTGTTCTACTGTACCCTACACCCTCTGATATACAATAACATTCCGCATAGACCATAAGACACGAGCAGAAATAGGCTATTCAGCCCATTGAGTCTGCCCCGCCATTTAATAAATTTCCCCACTCAGCCCCACTGTCTGGCCTTCTCCCCATAACCCTTGATGTCCTGGCTGATCAAGAATCTATAAATCTCTGCCTTAAATACATCCAATGACCTGGCCTCTACAACCCAATGTGGAAACAAATTCCACATATTCACCACGTCTGACTGAAGAAATAACTCTGCATCTCTGTTCTAAGAAAATTTCTTCAACGCCCTCTTGTCCTAAACCAGCAGTTTTCACTCACATACCATTTTAAGTATTCCCTATGCCATAGGTGCTCTGTGATTACTAAGGGATTTATTCAGGTGGTATGTGAGTGGAAAGAAAAAGTTTGAAATCCACTGTTTTTAATCGTCCCTAATTGACTCTTTATGTGCACAGTTTCAGAACTCCAAAGGAAATAGGCCGATGACAATTTTTCTCAAGCAAAATATTTCAGTAACAATTGGGTCCAGAGTCTCAAACTTCCCTTCCCACTCACATCCCACCTGAAGCAATCCCTTACTGATCACAGAGCACCGATGGTATAGGGATTACTTTGGATGGTGTATGAGTGGGCGAAAAAATGTTTGAAAATCACTGTCCGAGACTTTCCTTGTACCTTTGTTTCATTATTTGACCTCCCTGGAGAGGTGGCAGAACAAAGCTTATCACTGCAATCTTGGTATTGGTGATAATCCAATTCAATGAAACAGTTAATGTTTCAGATCAAAGACCCCTTTATCAGAATAGTGAAGATTAGCAAGGGTTATGGAAGGTGATGCTGTGAGGTTATGGCCTGATCAACCATGAATCATCTATCCTCCTCCTCCTCTCTATACAGTAAAATCTCTGGTATCCAGCACCTACGGGGATTGGAAGTTGCCAGACAAGTGAGTTTTCCGGTTGGTTGAGACTCACTCTTGCAATGCCTAACTAATACACTTGCATTAAGAATCAACAGTTTAAAAGACAGTGCAAAATGTAGAGTAATTTGAAAAAAAATCAGAATTTGTTGTCCTCAGTTATGTAAAGTTCACATTAATCAGGTAATTCCCCTAATTTACAAAATTGAAATTTACATTTGAACCCTGGTCACTGGCACTGTAACAGCATTGCGCTAACTGCTACACTAACCATCGTAATTAATCCCAAGTTGACAGATAAAGCTTGACTAATATAGTTAATAATATACAAATAAAGACTCTTACTAAGCAGGGATAAGGAGACACTTTAAGAGAGTCACCCCAACAGCGAGCGGTGCCAACCAGCTCTTCATCATGGGCGACGCCACTTTATTCAAACAAAACTTTATTCAAACAGCTGCTATGATCAAGGTGCCCCACTGGCTGAATATTTGCTCCAATATTCACCAAAGGTTTGTGTGTTTCTTCAGAGAACTTTTACAACTTTAAACTTTCAATTTTTAAAAAAATATTTATTTTCCTCAGTTTTTTTGCCGGTTGCTTGAATTCTGTATAACACTGCACTTAAACGTAAAACTGGGATGAGAAGAGAGGGCAGAATCCAACACAATGATTAGGACAAAAGAAAATTGATCTCAGTAAACTAACAGGTTGAAAGGTTGCCAATTCCTCATACGGAAGAATTGTCTGAATACTAAGTTTTAAAAGAAGATGAAACCAGTTATTAAATAAAGCAATGAACTACAGCCTAACCTAACCTCTGTCATTGGGAAAATACTGTCATCCATTAATTAAAGAAGAGTAAAATTAGATTTAGAAAACCATAATATAATTAGATAGAATCAGAATGGCTTTGTGAAAAGAAAATGATATTTGAAAAATTGAGCAAAGTACTGATAATTAAAGGGGATACAGGGTGTTTAAGGCATCCATTGAGGCCTAACATTTCACATTACTTAATAAGAAAAATGCACATGAAATGGAGAGTCATTTGCAAAAGTAAAAGATGGAATGACTGAAACAAAACAGAACTTGAATTGAGACCTCCTCTCTCTCTGCCCTATCCAGGGAAGTCAACCCATATTTATTGTCTGTTCTCGCTCCAATTAAGCCCAGCAGTTGTTTTTAATAGGACAAGTCCAGTAAAATCCCCGTTATCTGGAATTCGAGCAACCGGCAGAAAAATCGTGGAAAATACATTGATAAAACGTACGAAAGTCTAAAATTGGTGCAGATAGTTCGCAAATCACGCCACACGCAATCTCAAGCAACCGTAAAATTCACTTATCCGGCATCTACCAATCCCCATGGGTGCTGGATACTGGGCGTTTTTTTTACTGAACTTGCTCGGCTGCAGCAGGTGAGAATTGTGGTGCATTGTAAATATGATAATAAAGTCATTATCATTACTTTAGTATGTCAGGTAGAACAATAATGCTCTAAACATGCAGGGAGTAGAATTCCAAGTGCATCATCTTTTACCACTGGGAGGTCCATAGGGACTTCAAGCATAAATTCTCTCTTTATCCTTGAGTAGCTCAACATCTCTCATCATTCCTCTTGTTTTTAATGCAAATATCAGAAGCAAATGTCAGCAAGGGTTCATGAGAAATATATGGTAGCCAAGCAAAAACATAAGAAAGGACTTGTGAGGGGGGGGGGGGGGGCGAGGCAAGATGGTGTAATCCCTGCCCTCTCTGGTTAGACTTTTAAGTGCCCGTTTTTTAAACCTTTATTTTTAATTCTAAAACTTTAATTTTCAGTTTGATATTTTGATGAGCCATTATGGCTGCTAGTGTAAAAAAAAAATTAAGTCTCAGTTACAAAAGAAAATACAGTTTCGAAGTGCAGAAGAATTGGGGCCTAAACAACCTGGAATAGCCTCGGATCCATTTTCAGCGATCCCCAAGCTTTAACGATCGCCGGTGGGGACAAAAGTTAAGGGAACAGCTACTCACCAGTCTCAAGATGGTGCTGGTTTGACCCGTTCTGCGGAGGAAGGAGTGCACTCCCGAGAGGTCAGGCACGGGCCTGGAGGCTTGTCACAGCGAACACTCCCGTTGGAAGAGATGGGAGCGCGGAGGATGAAGATTCTGATGGCAGACACGCAGTCTGCAGCGATTATGGGCTTGGGTGGTGCTGTTAATTATGGAGAACGCAATTTCCATAATTGCGGGGGGACAGCAGTGACGACCCCCTGAGGAAGTCAGGGGGTTGAGTATTTTCCTTACAGATGGTGCCAGATTCGAATCCGGCGCTGTGATAACGCTGTGGTTACTACTATGCTAGTCATGCTGCTCTGGCACATCCTGGAGGTTCCTTACCATTTCTCAAAGTAGCCCCACAGAAGGTATCCTCTCTGGATGCATCACCTCTCGGTCTGTTTAAGACCGCAAGGAAATGTGGAGAGCTGGGAGCACAGCTCAGGCCTGCTATGCACAGGAAATGGAAGAAGGGCTGGAAGAAAGTGAGCTACAATTTATGGAACCGTATCCTGCATTTCAAACTGCACTTCAGCCTGTTTACATGATGCTTGAAGGTATTGCTTCTTATTTGGATGTTATTACTGGTCAATTGAACCAGGTGGTTCAAATAAATATTGATATAACTTCCAGCCTAACTGTGGTTAAGGCAGAAGTTAAAGAAAATTGGGAAAACTTTAAAAAATTTGAAGCTTCCTTTTCTGAATGTAAACAACAGGTACAATCCAATACAGAAACAATAATAAAGGTGGAAAAATCAGTTAAAGATTTAGGAGCCCGGGATAAAGAGTTAACAAAAAAAAAATAGACGATTTGGAAAATCAAAGCAGAATAAATAATGTGAAAATTGTGGGTTTGCCAGAAGTTCAAGATCCTGTCAAATTATTTACAAATTGGATTCCCCAGATGTTGGGGAAAGAGTCTTTTCTTGATGGATTGGTATTGGAAAGAGCACATAGAGCTTTAAGAAGAACACCCCTACCTGGTCAACCCCCAAGAGCTGTGATAGTTTGTTGTTTGAACTGTTTGGACAGAGAGACAATTCTTCGACTTGCAGTTCAAAATGCAAGACAAAGGCAAGCTCCAATAATGATTCAGAATAGTAGAGTTTTCTTCTATCCTGATTTGAGTCAAGATGTCATCAGACGCCAACGTGAATTTAATCCAGTTAAAGATGTTTTATGGCGTAAAGGTTACAAATTTGCTTTTCGTTATCCTGCTGTGTTGAAAGTGTTTTATGGAAACTATCAGTCTCAATTCTTTGAGAATGAGCATGAAGCAATGGTTTTTGCTAATTCGTTACCGGATCTCAGAGGACAAAGAAGAAGTCCACCATTATCTCCTAAAATAAAATCTGATGGACTTGGAAATGGACAAAATGGCAGAAATGGAAAGAACGGGAATGGAAAGAGTTTACCTACTCTTGAAATTAGTTCACCATCTGGACTGGAATCTCAAGGCTGATTTTTTTGGTAATATGTTAATATTTTTGATTGGCTGGCTGGGGAAGAGGGGATTGCACTAACTTCTTTGTTAGTCATCAGTCACTAGTGAGTAATCCACACCCAGTTTTTTTTAGGGAGTTACTACCTTCTGGTAGTTTTTTTTGTTTTTTTTGGGGTTTTTTTCTTATTAATGAATATTATTTTTATTTGGAGGGCCTATATATTTTAATTTGAGGGTTATATATATATATATCTATATATATCTATATATAGATATATACATATAAATTCTCTTTTTTTTCTTTGTTATTATTAACTTTGTGATTATTTTTGGTATTTAGCAATTGTATTAGATATATCAAATTTGAAATTTGCTACTTTTAATATTCAGGGATTAAACAACCCGATCAAGTGTAAGTGAGTTTTGGCTTACATTAAAAAGATGAAGATTGATATTGCTTTTTTACAGGAGACACATTTGAATGTAAAATAAAGTGTGAAATTGAAGAGGGACTGGGTTGGACATGTTTTTTCTTCTTCATTTAACTCCAAAGCTAAGGGAGTCGCAATTTTGATACATAAAAATTTATTTTTTGAATTACAGTCAATGGAAATGAATGCAGGATGTAAATCTTAATTGTAAGATTTTTAATGAATTTTGGACTTTACTTAACATTTATGCACCAAATGTGGATGATGAAACATTTATTTCAGATGCATTTCTGCTTCTGGGGCAAGGTAATGAAAATGTTCTGGTTGGAGATTTTAACTGTGTTTTGGAACCTTTATTAGATAAATCTCCAAAAAATGTTTAAAAATCTAAAATGGCAATTCAAATTCGAGCTTTGATGAAAGATTTTAATTTAGTGGACATTTGGCAATGTCTTAACCCAACAGAGAAGGATTTCTCTTTTTATTCATTTAGACATGAATCCTTTTCTAGAATTGATTTTTTTTTAGTATCGGCATATTTACAGGGGAAAATACTGCAAGCAGAATATAAAAGTCGGGTAATTTCAGATCATTCTTTGTTGTATTTTACTTATGAGAGTTCAGAAAAAATTTGTGCAACCTTTCGTTGGAGATTCAATACGATGTTGTTAAAAAAAGCGGAATTTATTTAATTAAAAAAAACCAAATTAATCTCTTTTTGGAAGAAAATGTTAACTCCTTTCAGAGTAAATTTATATTGTGGGATGCTATGAAATCTTAATTGAGTGGTCAAATAATTAGTTATACCTCTAAGGTTGGTGAACTGGTGGTCATACACCAAAATTCCTTGGATTCTGGGCAGGTCCCGGCAAACTGGAAGACAGCAAATGTCACGTCACTTTTTAAGAAGGGATGTAGGCAGAAGACTGGAAATTATTGGCCAATTAGCTTGACGTCTGTAGTTGGAAAAATGATTGAAGCCGTCATTAAAGATGAAATAGTGAAACTTTTGGAACATAAGGGTTCAATCAGGCAGATGCAGCATGGTTTTAGAAAGGGAAGATCTTGTTTAACAAACTTGTTAGGATCCTTTGAGGATATAATGGGTGCGGTGGATAGAGGGGAACAAGTTGATGTTGTATATTTGGATTTCCAGAAAGCGTTTGATAAGGTGCCGCACAAGAGACTTTTCAGTAAGTTACAGGAAAGTGGAGTCCAGGGAAGTCTATTGGCCTGGATTGAAAATTGGTTGTCTGACAGGAGGCAGAGAGTTGGGATAAATGGGAGTTTTTCAGGTTGGCAGAGAGTGGTAAGTGGGGAGCCGCAGGGGTCAGTGTTAGGCCCACAACTGTTCATCATTTACATTGATGACTTGGAGGAGGGGACAAAATGTGGTGTAGCCAAGTTTGCGGATGACACCAAATTGAGTGGAAGAGCAAATTGTAATGAGGATGTGGAGAGTCTGCAGAGGGATATAGTTAAGCTGGATGAGTGGGCAAAGGTCTGGCAGATGGAGTACAATGTTAGTAAGTGTGAGGTTATCCACTCTGGCAAGAAAAATAAAAGAGCTGAATGTTATTTAAAGGGTGAAAAACTACAGCATGCTGTTGTGCAGAGGGACTTGGGAGGGCTTGTGCATGAATCGCAAAAAGTTAGGTTGCCGGTGCAGCAGGTTATTAAGAAGGCAAATGGAATGTTGGCCTTCATCGCGAGAGGAATTGAATTCAGGAGTAGGGAGGTCATGTTGCAACTGTATAAGGCACTGGTGAGACCGCACCTGGAGTACTGTGTCCAGTTCTGGTCTCCATATTTGAGGAAGGATATACTGGCTTTGGAGATGGTCCAGAGGAGGTTTACTAGGTTGATCCCTGGGATGAAGGGGTTGACTTATGATGAAAGATTAAATCATCTAGGATTGTATTCGCTTGAGTTCAGAAGAATGAGAGGAGATCTTATAGAAACATATAGGATTATGAAGGGTTTGGATAGGATAGATGTAGGAAGGTTTTTTGAGCTGGCCGGGGAAACTAAAACGAGAGGATCCAGTCTCAAGATTCGGGGGAGATTTAGGACAGAGATGAGGAAAAATAGTTTTTCCCAGAGAGTAGTGAATGTTTGGAGTTCTCTAACCAGGGAAGTGGTTGAGGCTGCCTCATTAAACATATTTAAAATTCGGTTAGATAAATGTTTACATGATAGAGGAATTAGGGGATATGGGGAGAAGGCAGGTAGGTGGAGTTAGGTCATAAATTAGATCAGCCATGATCGTATTGAATGGCGGAGCAGGCTCGATGGGCCATTTTTGGCCTACTCCTGTTCCTACTTCCTATGTAAGGTTAAAAAGAATTATCTTACCGAGAGCCTTGTATTAGAGAAACAGATTGATGAATTAGAAAAGGAATTTCAGAGAGATGTGACAGAAAATCAGAAGATAGAGTTGTCTAGATTGAAATTGAAATACAATACGTTACAATCTTATCAATTTGAATGCTTGATTAATAGATCTAAAAAATGGTATTATGAATGGGGTGAGAAAGCGCATAAGGTACTTGCATGGCAGTTAAAGAAAGAACAGGTATCAAGGGTTATTAATGCAGTTAGATGAAATTTGACTATTACTTACAAACCTCGTGAGATTAATGATGAGTTTTATTCATTTTATAAGAAATTATATACTTCTGAGGAAAAACAGGAGAACGGTTCGATTGACTTTTTTTATCGGTGTTGAAATTGCTGGTACTAGGAGAAGAAGACATATTGGAGCTGGAGGCTCCTTTTACTGATTTAGAAATTAAATTGACTATGATGGAAATGCCGAATGGAAAATTACCTGGTGATGACGGGTTTTCGGTTGAATTTTATAAGGTATTTTATGATGATTTATCTACAGTGTTTGGAGATGTGTTATACAGATTAATGAACATTATGATTTACCTGAATCATGTCCTAGTGCCTCAATTACTGTAATTCCTAAGAAGGATAGAGATCCGTTGAAGGTGTCTTCATATAGACCAATTTCTTTGTTGAATGTAGACTATAAAATAATAGCTAAAGTATTAGCGAATCGATTGGCTAAATTTTTACCTAAGTTGATACATGTTGATCAAACAGGTTTCATAAAGAATAGGTATGCTTCAGATAATATTCTTCAAGTGATTAGTTTGAATCTTGATGCAGAAAAGGCTTTTGACAGAGTTGAGTGGAACTTTTTATTTAAAGTCTTAGAGAAATTTAAGTTTGGTCCTTCTTTTATTGGTTGGATTAAAGCTTTATATAATAAACCAATAGCCAGGGTATTGACAAATGGTCAAATCTCGGAACCTTTTAAATTAAATCGACAAGGTTGTGCTTTGTCTCCAGCTTTGATTGCATTAGTAATTGAACCTTTAGCACAGTTGACACAACAAAATACACAGATACAAGGTATGAGAGTTTTAGATGGGGAGTATAAAATTAATCTATTTGCTGATGGTGTACTGGTGTATTTAACAAACCCAACTCAGTCACTTTTACACTTGAAGGAATGTTTAACACAATATGGATCTTTGTCTGGATATAAAGTTAATTGGAAAAAAAGTGAAATTTTACTGATAGGTGAAGGAGATTATTCAGTTTATAAGAATATTATTAATTTGAAGTGGACTGATCGAATTAAATATTTGGGTATAAATGTGGATATTGATTATCAATCTTTATATAAATTAAATTATGTACCGTTAATGAAAAAGATCAAAGCTGATTTGATTAAGTGGAAGGATCTTCCTATAAATTTAATTGGAAGAATAAATACAATCAAAATGAATATATTTCCATGTATATAATATTTGTTTCAGTCAATTCTGTGTTTACTTAATAAGAATTTTTTTGAGATTTAAATAAAATGGTTATGGAATTTTTTTGGAAGGGTACATTTCCGAGAGTAACGTTGAATAAGCTAACCTGGAAATATGCATTAGGGGGATTATGCTTACCACATTTTCAAAATGATTATGAGGCAGCTCAATTTAAATTTATTAGTTCATTAATGGATTTGGAACGGCCCCTAGTTGGGCTAAAATTGAGATGGCGAATATTTCTGAATTTGAAATGCATCAATTTTTGTTTCGGTGGAATTTAAATTTATTACAACAATATAATGTGCCTATACTAAAACATTTAATGAAGTTATGGATGAAGAAAAATAGAACGATAGATTCTAAGGGTAAATTATTGACTTTAACACCGTTATATAATAACCAACTTATTACTTTTTCAATGTATAATCAATGTTTATTACATTGGAAATCTAAAGGTATAAAAAACTTGGGGGATTGTTTTAAAGAAGGTCAATTTTTATCCTTTAATCAAATGAGGGAAGATTTTGGTATTAATGAGAATTCTTTATTCGTTTATTATCAACTTCAATCCCGAGTAAAGCAAATATTTGGTAGAGATATGATTTTACCTAAATTGATTAAATTTGAATCTTTTCTTGTGACTGTACCAGAAAAGGGATATATTTCATTAATGTACCAAATATTACAGGGAAGTATGGAAAAAAAGGGATGGGATAGATCTAAGATTAAATGGGAAAAGGATATTAACCTTACTTTTTCCGAGGATGACTGGTTAGATATCTGTCAGGATAGTGTTACTAGATTGATAAATGTTCATTATGCAATGGTTAATTATAATTTTTTTACATCAATTGTATTTAACACCTGCAAAGTTAAAAAAATATGGTTTTAGTGAATCAGATTCTAGTTTTAGATGTGGTAATTCGGTTGGAACTTTTTTTCATGCTGTTTGGTTATGTGTACATATACAATCTTTTTGGAAAGCAATTCAATTGTTTTTGGAACATTTATATAAGATCAAAATACCTCTGGACCCGACAATATTTTTGTTGGGTGAGGTGAATCCTTAGAAAGATTTGGGATTAGACACATTTCAGATTGCTTTTGTATATTTAGCTTTATCTGTTGCAAAAAAATGTATAGCAAGTACATGGAAAAATGCTAATGTGATTGATATTAATAGATGAAAACATAATGAGATGAAAACTTGTTTGGTAATGGAAAAAATTACGTATGTTTTACATGATAATTATTTTTTTCTTAAAAAGTGGTCTTTATATTTAGAATATTTACATTTAGATTTACCTTGATTAGATTTTAGTAAATATATTTCAGTTTTTTTTCCTTTGGCTCTCATAAAGAGAGTTGGCTGAGAGGGGAAGGGGGGGTTCCTTTTTTTTCTTTCTTTTTTAATATAAATTTTTAAAAATTGTTCATAATGTGTACTTTTTTTACTGTCTGCAATAACTGTTGAACGAATAAATAAAGTTAAGAAAAAAAAAGGACTTGTGAGGAGAGCTAGAAGGGGCCTCGAGAAGTCCTTGGCAAGTAGGATTAAGGAAAACCCTAGTGTTCTATGCGTACACAAAGAATAGAAGGATGATGAGAGTGAATGGAGGGCAGCTTAAGGATAAAAGAGGGAACGTGCTTGAGGCGAGGAGGTGGGGGAGATCCTGAATAAATATATGGCTTCACTGTTCACCAAAGAGATGAACCTTGGTCCCTTTTCCCCCTGTATCCACCTATTATCTGTTTGCTCCTTTCCTTGCCCCTTCTTTTCTCCTCTCCTCCTCCACCTTTTTATTCAGGCTGCCTGCCAGCTTTTGGCTCATACCTTGACGAAGGGCTCCGACCCGAAATGTCAGCCATCCTTTACTTTCCATTCGAGGCTGCTGAGTTTCTCCTACACTTTGGTACATTGCACTACAATCCCAACATCTGCAGACTTTCCTGTTGAACTCCATTACGTCACCTCAGCTGGTGGCTGGCTCCACCCAAGTCAAACATGTACTCAAAGGACAGGAAACTGAAGGTAAAAGAACCTGCTGTACCAGGAGTGCACAAAATTAGTGTGGGTTTCAATGTCATGGAGACTGAGTTGCATGGCTTGTTGAACCAGTATGCGGATGAATTTACAGCCTTTGAAGGTACACAAAGCTGGATACAATTCAGTGGAAAATAAATTGATGCAAAAGGGTGGATCTGACTAAAAGTCAGTTGTGATAGTATTTGAACATAGTATCTTGAATTTGGTCCTGTGCAATGAGACAGGTAAAAATAGTGATCTTGTAATTAGGGCTCCTCTTGGAAAGAGTAATTGCAGTATGATTGAGTTTGTCATAAAATGGAAGGTACAATTGTACTGACAATAACCACACCAGCAGTGCGAGTATCAGACAGCTTTAATAAACTAATATGTACACTAAGAGGTCTTGTCTCTGCAAGACGAACCTGGAAGGCTAGACTGTAGCTCTGGACTGCTTTATATACAAGGCCACTGGGATGACCCCTGGTGACCTAGTGGTGTAATTGCATATCACCACATTCACCCCCCCCCCTTAAAAGATTGTTATTCCCCCCGCCCTCCTTCCCTTGTTTGTAAATTTATGTCCAAAATTTTTCATGGCTTCCGTTGCCTTCTGGACCTCCTTGGTAGTGGTATAGGGATGGGGAGTGCGGTCTGCCTTTCAGCCTTTCTTGGTGGAGGTGTGGGAGTGGGAAGTACTGGTTGGTCATGTGGCTGAGTGGGCTGGGGATCCTCTTGTATGGGATTAGGTCCTGCCATCAAGTCTAGGGTAGTGATATTTTGTGGGGTGGGCATACCCAGGGTCCTGATTTCCAGGGTGGGTGGTATAGTCCTCTGGGGTGACTCGATGGATGACTGTTCTAGTGTGAGAAACAGAAGTACCTTCACAGATTTCGCTCGAGACAAAAATTGAGAACAAAGAACATCTATTGTACAACAGTGCAAAGTTGGGTGCTTCCCCTTACCATGGGAATACACACACATACTGTGGCTCACCCAACTTTTATACAGTTCATTTCAGTGTAGAGGTACCCTCCCCCCCTTAACATCTTCTGCCTCCTGGATTGGTTTGGCATTTGGTAATTCTGTCTGCCTGTGCAGTTTGTAAACTTGAAAGACCATGGGGTATCCTGTCTGGGTCCCATCATGTCATTGTCCTTATTCATGAATCTGCCTTTGTCCTTATTCACACATCTCAACCCCCAGGACTTACTAATTCTGCAGAACTTGCTAATTCTGTCTATCACTATAAGACCATTATTCTATTATACTTGCGTAACCCTTCCTCACACTCTTATCAGAATTCATCTACTCAGCACTTACTTAACTTCCTCTAATCTAGTCTAGTATTCATTATTTCATTCATACTAGCTTTACTTCCTATATTCTATTATCTCTCACACTAGTGACTGCTACTGCGGTCCTTCTTGATCCGTAGACATCTGTGTTTCCTCCGCATTGCTCACACATCCGGCCGACGCGAGATTCCTGGTGGCCACCGTGTCTTCTCTTCCATCTGGGAATGTGACAAAGGTGTACTGAGGGTTCATGTGCTTGACTCCACTTGATCTACCAGCGGGTCCGCTTTGTGGGGTCTGTGGGGTCTGCAGTGCTTCTGGAGGAGAACAGGTTCCGGTGTCATCATCCATTTAGGCAGTACTGTGCCCGTCGTGGCTTTCCTTGTGGGGCTTGTGTCTGCTGGAGGAGTAACCTGAGTGCTTGGGGTTGTTGGCTGAATCTCTGGCTTTTGGATGTTTGCAGTGGGCTAAGGGGCAGATCCTAGTGGTAGCGTCAGGTCTCTGTGATACTAGGGAAACTGCTGATGGGGGAGTGACGGTAGCGGTGTCTGCTTTCCCTGGCTCTGGAGTGGTCGGGAATTCTGCACATACGTGGAGATCGGGAGCATGACTTGTGGAGATCCTTCTACCCATGCTTGTAGTGGCCCCTTTCTGATCGGATCGGGGTTTAGGGTTGCCGGCGCTTATACTGGCGAACCCACGGGCAGCCAGGGCTCTTGGCCATTTCTTACCTGCCCTATCTTATTTCTGTGGTCTTCCCCGCACTCCACCACGATTCCAATACAGTGGTCCCTCACTGTCTCTGTCCTCGGATGCACGTGTGTGCTGGTAGTCCCCGGATTCCATTCCTCAGGAAGAGTCTCCAGGTGGTCTTAAAACTTGCACACAAGGTTCAGTATCCCTTCTGGTTCCATGCGCTCTACTGCCTACACGAGGGCCAGCATGAGCCTTTATGTGGAGCCAATGATTAGCAGGGAGTAGGTGGAGCCAGTCTCCCAGGTTACCTCCTTGAAGGTACAGTGGGTTGCCCCCTGCAGTAGGCAGGTAGGAATGCAGACGGGCGCAGGGAGTCTGGTGGTTGCATCGTCGCAATCCCTAAACAAGGGAAACCACAAGGGGATGAGTTGGCCAAAGTAGAATGGGATTGCAGGCTATATGGACGGATGGTTGAGGAACAGTGGAAAACAGTCAAATAGATTTTTCACTGTGCTCAACAAAGGTAAGGGTGGGGAGAATCAGCCTTGGATAACGAAGGAAATAAAGGAAGGCGTCAAACTAAAAGCTCGTGCGTTCAAAGTTGTCAAGAGTAGTGGGAAACTGGAAGGTTGGGAAAATAAAAAGCAACAAAGAACCATGAAGCATGCAACAAAGAAAGGGAAGATAGACTATGAGAGAAGATTAAGACAAACTATAAAAACAGACAGGAAAAGACCCTGAGAAGGGAGAATTGATATTGCATGAAGAAATAGCTGAGGCTTTGAATGACCATTTTGTGTCGGTCTTCATGTTCGAGGACATGTTTCTCACTCCAATGTCGTTAGCCCATTTCCTTTGGAGTTATGAAACCATGCACATAACAAGTCAATTAGGTATTATTAAAACAGTGGTTCTCAACCTTTTTCCACTCACATCCCACCTTAAGCAATCCCTAGGCCATCAGTGCTCTGTGATTTGTAAGGGATTGGTTAAGGTGGGATGCGAGTTGGAAGGGAGGGTTGAGAATCACTTCTCTCGACCCAATTGTTAATTAAATATTTGGCTTGAGAAAAATTGTCATTGGCCCATTTCCTTTGGAGTTCTGAAACCACGCACATAACGAGTCAATGAGGGACGATTAAAACAGTGGTTCTCAACCTTTTTCTTTCCACTCTCATCCCACCTTAAGCAATAGGTGCTCTGTGATTATCGTTGGAAGAGAAATAGTGAAGCAAATGGAGGGAAATGGATCCATCAGACAGACGCAGAATGGATTCAACAAAGGCGGGTCCTGTTTGACAAATTTACTGGGGTTCCATGAGGAAATGATGAGAGGGGAGCAGGTAGATGTTGTTTACCGGGATTTCCAGAAGGCGCTGAATTAAGGACTAATGTATAAGATAAGTAAACATAAGAGTTGGGGATGACGTATTAGCATGGATAGGGGATTGGTTAACCAATAGAAAGAAGAGGATTGGAGTACAGGGGTGTTTTTCTAGTTGGTGATCCGGGTACCATAGGGTTCGGTGATGGGCCAGCAATTGTTCATGATGTTAGAAACAGAATTACCTTTAAAGAAATTGCTCGAGACAAAAATTGAGAACAAAGAACATTTATTTTACAACAATGCAAAGTTGGGTGCTTCCCCTTACCCTGGGAATACACACACACTGGGGCTCACCCAACTTTTATACAGTTGATTTCAGTATAGGAATACCCTCCCCCTTACATTCTTCTGCCTCCTGCTGGAGAGGTTTGGCATTAAGCAATCCTGCCTGCCTACGTGCAGTTTCAGTATACTTGGAGGACCAGGGGGGGTTATCCTGTCGGTGTCCCTTCATGTTATTGTCCTTATTCACACCTTGCTGATTCTCGGAGCTACAGTCTCTTGGTATGTAGAGTTGGCTCATCCTGTCTAGGGTTGGCTAATTTAATATGTATAAATCTGTGAAAGGTTAACTAATTAGATATGTAGGACTTGGTACTTCTGTCCAGGGCTAGGAGACCCTTATCTGATCCAGACTACCTCAACTTCCTACATTCTATTGTTCCTTACCACTCCTTATCTTAGTCTTATGGTGGCTCATTGATCTTGTCACAAAGACTAGAAGATTCTTATGTTAATCGTGCTGACTCTGCTTTCCTGCATCCTAATCCCCAAGCTCATCCTGTTTGTACTGGTTACAGCCATTAACTGATGTATGAATTTCAGTTTCCTTCATGTTCATAATTTTAGATCAGTTTTCCCATCTCTCACAATGACATACATTGATGTGGTGCGCTGTTAGCCAGAATCAGACACACACAAGGTAAAGACTGTACAACGGGCTTTAATCCACAAAGACTTCCACAGAGCCAGGCTGGCTGTAGCTGCAGTAACTCTGAGTGAGATTCGGGAGGCCGGCTCAGGCTTATATCCCGGAGGGTGATTGACACCCGACTGGGTAGGGCTTGATTCCTTCAGGCAGACTGATTGACAGCCGGCCAGGTGTTGTCCTGTCACCTTACACCCCTGCAGGTACAGAGGTTGCCCCCTGCAGTAGGCCGGTGGTGTACATTCATCCTCTTTAAAATTGTCCCGGGGGCAGTAACAAGGAATCACACCCATTATATACATACAATATTTACAGGTTGAGACGATCCGGCGGCCGCCGGGATCTCTGTGACCATCGTAGGACTGACTCCTGGTCACTGGTCGGAGGGGAAATGGAGGGGGGGCTGGTGGCAGGGGTCTGTGTGGCTGGTGTGGTGCCATGCGGATGGGTGGCTGGGGTCGATGTATGAGGGTCGTATTGGGTGGGTGAGGTGGGTTCGCCTCCCAAGGCTAAAGAGGGCCACTGGTGGTCAAGGAGGTCCTGCATGCCCCATAGCTGCCTGGGGACAGGGATGTATGCCTGGTCAGCGTCGTCCTGGGCTGGAGGATGGCGTGATGGGTGCTCCTACTGGTGCCAGTCCCTGGTTGATACGGCATCCTCCCTGCTACTGCCGAAGCTAACGTAGGTGTAGTTGTGGTTTGCATGTAGGAGGAAGACCTGCTCGACCAGGGCTTTGTCCTTGTGTGTCAGTACGTGCTTACACAGCAGCACCAGTCCCGTGGACGTGAGCCATGCTGGGAGGGATATTCCAGTCGCCGACCTCCTGGAGAATGAGAACAGACGTTTTGTGAGGGGTCTCATTGGTATCTGTGCAGCAGTGACCGAGCGCCTCGGGCAGGGCGTCCTGCCAGTACTCCATGGTCCACCCTTTTGACCTGAGAGCCAGGAGGACTACCTTCCCGACCACCTCATTCTCGCGTTCCACTTGCCCATTGCCTCTCGGGTTATAGCTCGTCGCGCGACTGGTCGCGATGCCCCTCACCGTCAGGTACTGGCGCAGCTCGTCACTCATGAAACTAGACCCCCAGTCACTGTGGATGAAGGCGGGGTAGCCAAACATGGTGAAAATCTGCCCCAGGGCCCTGATGACAATGGCCATGGAGGTGTTTGGGCAAGGGATAGCGAAAGGGAAGCGTGAGTACTCGTCCACTATCGTGAAGAAGTCGATGTTTTGGTTTGTGGAAGGCAGGGGCCCTTTGAAGTCCATGCTGAGACGCTCAAACGGCCGAGTAGCCTTTACAACATGGGCCTGGGGCGGGCGGAAGAAGCAGGGTTTACACTCCGCGCAGACCCGACAGGCCTCGGTCATGTCCCTGACATCCCTGATGGTGTAAGGCAAGTTTCGGGACTTAATGAAGTGGTACAAACTGGTGACACCCGGATGGCAGAGGGACTCACGCAATGCCTGCAGCCTGCCGTTGTGCATAAATGCGCAGGTGCGAGAGAGGGCATCAGGGAGTCGTTAAACTTCCTGGGGCGGTACTGGATGTCGTAGCTGTAGGTTGCCAGCTTGACTCTCCAGCACAGCATCTTGTCGTTCTTGATCTTGCTCTTGTGAGTAGCGTTAAACATGAATGCCATGGCCTGCTGGTCCGTGAGGAGGGTGAATCTCCTGCCGGCTAGGTAGTGGCGTCATTGGCGGACCATTTCCACAATCACCTGGGCCTCTTTTTCAATGGCGGAGTGCCCTAGCTCGGAGCTGTGGAGGGTTCTGGAGAAAAAAGTGATGGGGCTCCCCGCCCCCTTGGTTGAGGGTAGTGGAGGCATCGCTCTCCACCTGGAAGGGGGAGTCCTCATCCACAGCCTGCATCGTGGCGTCCGTGATGTCTTGCCTGATGCAGATGAAGGCTACCTGCACCTCGGGTGGGAGGGGAAAGTTGTAGCTTGGGCCAGTGGGCGGACTTTGTCCGAGAAGCGAGGGACCCACTGCGAGTAATAAGAGAACAGGCCGTCACCTGCAGAGGGCCTTTAGCGTGGGGGGGAGGGGTAACTCCATTAATGGGCACATCCTTTCTGGATCTGGGCCGACAATTCCATGGGCCACGATGTACCCCAGGATGGCGAGGCGGGTGATGCTAAACACACATTTCTCCTCGTTGTAAATGAGATTCAGTTCCACAGCCATCTGGAGGAATTTTTCCAGGTTGACATCGTGGTCCTGCTGGTCACAGCTGCAGATATGTGGAATGTGGCCTTCAGCTTGTGCTGGTCTACCATGCGATTCATCTCCCGCTGGAAAACAGAGACCCCATTCGTTACCACAAAGGGAATTCGGCAGAACTGGTACAGGCGCCTGTCTGCCTCAAAGGCGGTGTCCTTCGGGTGGATGGGGATTTGGTTATGTGCTGACTTCAGGTCAATTGTGGAGAAAACCTGGTAGCAGGCTATCTCGTTGACCATGTCAGCGATCCTTGGCAGTGGGTAGGCATCCAGCTGGGTGTACCGGTTAATGGTCTGGCTGTAATCCACATCCATCCTCGGCTTACTTCCCCCTTTGACCACCAGGACTTGGGCTCTCCAAGGGCTGTTACTGGGCTCTATGACGCCTTCTGCCAGGAGTTGTCACACCTCCGCCTTGGTGAAGTCTCTGTCTGCTGTACAATAGTGCCTACTTCTGGCGGCAATCGGCTTGCAGCTTAGCGCAAGATGTGGGAAGAGCACCGGTGGGGTGAGGCTGCAGGTTGGCTGGAGCTGTTAGGTTGGCGTGCTGTGTAATGTGAGTGGAGGTTGGGGCCCCCCCGAAGGCAAGGGTGACACTCTGCAGGTGGCACTGGAAATCTAGGCCCAGGAGGATTGGGGCACAGAGTCTGGGTATGACCAGGAGCCTGAACCCTGTATAATTCTCCCCTCCCACAATTATGTCGATTGAGCAGCACCTGAGGGTGCCAACAGTCTTATCCTTGGTGGCGAGGGCAATCGAGCAGCTGGTGGTGTGGACTTTTAATCGGAGTGGGCCACACTCGGGTGAATGAAGCTCTCGGTGCTGCCACTTTTGAACAGGCACTTCGTTACCTGCCTGTTGACTTGCACGTCCATCATCGAGCGCCTGAAGTCGTGAGGGATGTCCCTGGTCAGTGTGGTGGTGGCCAGGACCATCTCAGAGTCAGAGTCATCGCTCTCTGGCTGTGTGCAGCGATTAATGGCTTATGGAGACATGGGGAGCATCGGTAGGGCGGCCTGGTCATCTGTGTTGACCAAGTTGACAACAGTCGCTGGGTGCAGCATGCGGCAGCCAATGGCATGGGGAGCATCAGTAGGGCGGCCTGGTCATTGCCTGTGTTGACCATGTCATTCTCAACATGTCGGGGACCCTCCGTGTCAGCCGCTGCCTGGCCCAAGATGGCGGGGCCCTTTGTGTGGCAGGCCGTGTCCATTGCACTGGAGGAAGTGATGTCATCATGGCCGTTGGCAGTGATGTCATTACATCAGCCGGAAGTGACATCACACCATGAGCCAGAAAAAACATTGCTGTAGATCTTGGTGAGCGGCGCTGGCAAGGGCGGGGGGTGGTGCAGGTGCTCGGGGCACACACTGCGACAATCGCTGGTGGGGCCGAATGTTGCACAGTCGAAGTCGGAGAAGGCAGAAGTCGTTGCGGGGACAATGGCTCCACCTGGCATGCGCACGTGGAGGGGTCTGCGGGGGAGGTGGGGAGGTCATAGAGGGCCGCTGAGCGGCCAGCTGGCTTTGAGAGGCACACTTTTGCAAAGTGGCCTTTCTTGCCGCATCAGGAACAATACTGGTTCGAGCTGGGCAGTTTTGGCGCGATCATCAATCTGACCCACACCAGGACCCACAGTACTTACAGGGGCACCAGGTGCCTGCCGCAGCGACGTTCACCTCCCCAGCTCGGTCTGGGGCTGCAGTGTGAGAGGGCCATGAGGGTGTCTGGAATTGAAGGCTTTGATGTGCAGGGCTGCTGCTTCTACAGTTTGGACCACTGCCACAATCTTAGTTAGGGCGTAGATATTGTCTTCCAGTAGCTTCTGCCGGATGGCCCTCGAGCATAGCCCTCAGACAAAGGCGCCCCGGATCAGTCTCTCGACCTCCACTATACCTACCCCGGGTTCAGCCAGACACGGTCGGCCCAACTCTCTCAAGTGTCCCAGGTAAGATTCAGCCATCTCCCTGGGTTGCTGGGCTGGGGTGTTGAGGAGATACCTTGCACAGACCGCATTCATGGGGGGCTTGTACAGTTCTTGAGTGTGTATGTGGAGCAGCCTTTGGTTACCTGGAAGGCGTGGGAACCCAGCTTTGACCGGAGTAGGACCAACCTCTTCCGATCTGAGTCCAGGATGCTGCCTTTGTGTGCCTCGATGATTGCCTCGACCGCGTGCTCCCAAATCTCGAAGCGTGTCTGGGCTTCTGGGTGGCGTGGGCCGACTTTGAAGCTCCCTGCGCTCAGGAGTTTTTCCATGGCACCCATGGGAAAATTTTGTGGATTAAATTGTGGTATGCTGTTAACCAGAATCAGACACACATAAGGTAAAGACTGTACCACAGAATTTAATTCACAAAGACTTCCACAGAGCCAGGCTGACTGTAGCTGCAGTAACTCTGAGTGAGCTTTGGGAGGCCGGTGCAGGCTTATATCCCGGAGGGTGATTGACACCCAATCGGGTGGGGCTTGATCCCTTCAGGCTGACTGATGACAGCCGGCCAGGTGTTGTCCTGTCCCCTTACACTCCTGCAGGTACAGGTGTTGCCCCCGGCAGTAGGCCGGCGGTACACTCCTGCAGATACAGGTGTTGCCCCCTGCAGTAGGCCGGTGGCACACTCCTGCAGGTACAGGTGTTGCCCCCTGCAGTAGGCCGGCCGTACACTCCTGCAGGTACAGAGGTTGCCCCCTGCAGTAGGCCGGCGGTACACTCCTGCAGATACAGGTGTTACCCCCTGCAGTAGGCCGGTGGCACACTCCTGCAGGTACAGAGGTTGCCCCCTGCAGTAGGACGGTGGTACACACCTGCAGGTACAGAGGTTGCCCCCTGCAGTAGGACGGTGGTACACTCCTGCAGGTACAGGTGTTGCCCCCTGCAGTAGGCCGGTGGTACACTCCTGCAGGTACAGGTGTTGCCCCCTGCAGTAGGCCGGTGGTACACTCCTGCAGGTACAGGTGTTGCCCCCTGCAGTAGGCCGGTGGTACACTCTTGCAGGTACATGTGTTGCCCCCTGCAGTAGGCCGGTGGTACACTCCTGCAGGTACAGGTGTTTCCCCCTGCAGTAGGCTGGAGGTACACTCCTGCAGGTACAGGTGTTGCCCCCGGCAGTAGGCCGGCGGTACACTCCTGCAGATACAGGTGTTTCCCCCTGCAGTAGACCGGTGGCACACTCCTGCAGTTACAGGTGTTGCCCCCTGCAGTAGGCCGGCGGTACACTCCTGCAGGTACAGAGGTTGCCCCCTGCAGTAGGACGGTGGTACACTCCTGCAGGTACAGGTGTTGCCCCCTGCAGTAGGCCGGTGGTACACTCCTGCAGGTACAGGTGTTGCCCCCTGCAGTAGGCCGGTGGCACACTCTTGCAGGTACAGGTGTTGCCCCCTGCAGTAGGCCGGTGGTACACTCCTGCAGGTACAGGTATTGCCCCCTGCAGTAGGCAGCTGATGTACCACCACAATTGATGATCTGGAAGAGGGGACAGTTTGAGTTTGCTGATGACACTAAATTGAATTGAAAAGCAAATTGTACAGAGGATACGGAGAGTTTCCAGAAAGATTTCGATAGGTTAAGTGAGTAGATAAGGGTCTGGCAGATGGTACACCGCCACATCTGTTCCCACAATGAGGTCTTACTATCCAGATCATTTGAAATGTCTGCCTTCTTCCACAAACGTGGCTTCTCCTCCATCATCTACTCAGCCCTTACCAAGATGAGGTCTTCTATTTCCAGATCATCACCTGGCCCTCTCTGCCCCCAGAAATAACAAACACATTTCCTACCACCCAACTAGTCTCTCCACATCTAACGCATTAACCTCTGTAATTTCCACCACCTACAACATGATCCCACTGCTGGGCACATCTTCCCCTCCTCCCCTCTCTGGCTTCCGTCAGGACCGCTCCCTCCATAACTCGCTTATGAACTCGTAACTACCCACCAATTGTCCCCCCCCCTCCCCCCCCGGCACCTTCCCTTGTGGCCGCACCTCCTCCCTCACCACAATTCTGGGCCTTAAACAGTCCTTTCAAGTGAAGCAGCACTGTGTATCCGCAGGATTGATCTACTGCATCCGGTGCTCCCTTTGTGGCCTTCTCTACATTGGAGAGACTGGGACATCACTTTGCTGAGCACCTTCGCTCTGTCTGCACCAGTGGCGAGTCTTCCCAGTGCCCAACCATTTCAATTCTGCATCCCACTCCCATACTCACATGTCTGCCCGTGGCCTCATGTACTATTGCACAAGGCCACCATAAATTGGAGAAACAACACATAATTTTATGCCTCAGCACTCTCCAACCAGATGGTGTCAACATCGACTTCTTTCCCTTGGCTCTCCACCCCTTCCCTCTCCATTTACCGAGCCTTCCCTCCTCTCCCCCCCGCCTGTTGCTGTGCCCTCTCTCTCTCTCTCTCTTCTCTCTCTCACCCACCTGTTACCTCCTGCCTTTAGGTCTATACTCCTCCCCTACCCCTCCCCCCACCATTTTGTTTGGGCTCCTGCTAACATTTTTCCATCCCTTGACGAAGGGGTCAAGCCTGAAATGTTGATTGTGTTTCTTTACCTTTGGTATAAAGTACACTGTTTGACTTGTCAAGCTTCTCCAGTATTGTGTTTTCACGAGTATAATATTAGTAAATGTGAAGAAAGAAAAATGGAAGATCAGATTATTGTTTAAATGGCAAGTAATTGCAGCACGCTGCCGTGCAGAAGGACTTGGGAGCGCTTGTGCATGAATTGCAAAATGTTGGTTTGCAGATGCAGCCGGCTATCAAGAAAGCAAGTGGAATGTTGGCTTTCATTGCTAGAGGGATTGAAATGAGCAGGGAGGCTATACTGCAACTGTAGAAGGCACTGATGAGGCTGCACCTGGAGCACTGCGTGCAGTTCTGGTCTCCTTACTTGAAGAAGGATGAACTGGCTTTGGAGGTGGTGCAGAGGAGGTTCACCAGGTAGACTCCGGAGATGAAGGGATCAGCCTATGAGGAGAAATTGAGTCGTTTGGGATGGTTCTCTCTGGAATTTAGAAGAATGTGAGGCGATCTCAGAAATGTATGAAATTATGAAAGACGTAGTTATGATAAGATAGAAGTTGTTTCCATCAGTGGGGGAGACTAGAACTAGGGGATATAGCCTCAAGATTCAGGGTAGTAGGTTTATCACGGAAATGAGGAGGAACTGCTTTTCCCAGAGGGTGGGGAATCTGTGGAATTTGCTGCCCATGGAAGCAGTGGAGGCGACCTCAGTAAATATATTTAAGACAATGATGGATAGATTTTTACAGAAAAGGAATTAAAGGATATGGGGAAAAGGCAAGCAGGTGGTGATGAGCTCATCATCGGATCAGCCATGATCACATCGAATGGCAGAACAGGCTCGACGGGCCAGATGGCCAACTCCTGCTCCTAGTTCTTATGTTTTTATGTCCTTATGAACAAGAGAACAAAGTACTGGGACAAAATGAGTTCTTGTTGGACCCAGTTGGTCCAGATCAATCAATGCGCCCCATGACTTTAATCCCTTTTCTCTGCTGTAGGTTTTTAAACATTTTAACGTTTGAATTTAAATGATGCAGTACAGTAGAAGTCCCCTCTGGCCCAGGAAACCCATGTAGCCACTTACACTAAATTAAACTTCCCATCCTGTACGTCTTTGGAATGTGGAAGGAAACTGGAGCACGTGAAGAAAGGACATCAGCGCCTCTACTTCTGCAAGAGTTTGTGTCAGTTGGGTTTGACATCGGAAGCATTGACAAACTTCTACAGAAGTTTGGTAGAAAATGTGCTGTTGGACTACATTGCGGCCTGGTATAGCCATTAGCACAATGCCGTTAGAGCGCCAGCAACTGGGGCTTGAATCTGGCTCTGTCTGTAAGGATTTTGTGCGTTCTCCCTCTGTGTTTCCTCCCACCTTTCAAAACGTATGGGGATTGGGTAGCACGGGCTGGTGAGCCGACAGGGCCTGTCACTGTGCTGTATGTTTACATTTAAATTTAAAATACCTCTGCGATGGAAAGTACTGCAAAAGGGAATGGATACAGCCTAGTACATCCCAGGCAAAAGCTTTCCCATCATCAAGAAAATCTACAGGGAACGCTGCCGTTGGGGAGCAGTCGCAATCACCAAGGATCCACACCCCCTGCACACGCTCTGTTCTCGCTGCTGCCATCAGGAAAGAGGTGTTGGTGCCACAAGACTCACCCCACCAGGTTCAGGAACGTCTGCTACCCCTCCACCATCAGACTCCACAACGACAAACTCGATCAGAGACTCATTTATAAACTCTCACTTTATTTATTACTGAATATTTATTTTCTGTATTTGTAGTTGGTTTGTTTACACATCCTTCTCTCTTTCGTCTACGTATCATTTTCTCGAGCACAGCTTAAAGTACTGTTAAGTGGAAATTCTGCCTGGCTGGAAGGAAAAAGAATCTCAGGGTTGTATGTGATGTCAGGTATGTCATCTGACAATAAATTTGAACTTGAACTTGTCTTGAGCACCCAGAGGAAAACCACACAGGTCACATGGAGAACCTAAAAACTCCTTGCAGACAGCATCAGATTCAAACCCTGGTCCCTGTTCTGTAACAGCATTGTGTTACCCGCTGGTCCCTGTAATTCCATTTAATTGCTGAAACACCCGCTGTATCTGAAGCATGTTAATTCCTTGGGATTAATTAATTTGAAAAGGTGGACTAATTTGCCATTGTAAGCATGTTGGCTTTCATAAAGAGGGGATTGGAGTATAGGAACAGAGACGCCCTTCTGCAGTTGTACAGGGCCCTGGTGAGACCCCACCTGGAGTATTGCGTCCAGTTCTGGTCTCCAATTTTGAGGAAGGACATACTAGCTATAGAGGGTGTGCAGCGCAGATTTACAAGGTTAGTTCCAGGGATGGCGGGGTTGACATATGCTGAAAGGCTAGAAAAACTGGACTTGTATCCGATGGAGTTTAGAAGGATGAGGGGGGACATGATTGAGGTATACAAAATTATCAGGGGGTTAGACAGGGTGAAGTCGGATTACTTGTTCCCAATGATGGGGGAGACGAGGACTAGAGGGCATAGTTTAAGAATACAGGGTAGGCCCTTTAGGACGGAGATGAGAAAACATTTTTTTACCCAGAGAAGTGTGAATCTGTGGAATGCTCTGCCACAGAGGGTGGTAGAGGCAGATTCGCTGATTATGTTCAAAAGAGAGTTAGATTAGACTCTAGTGGGCAAAGGAGTTAAGGGTTATGGGGATAAGGCTGGAAAGGGGTACTGATGGTAGTGATCAGCCATGATCTGTAAAATGGCGGTGCTGGCTCGACGGGCCGAAGGGCCTACTCCAGCTCCTATTGTCTATTGTCTATTGGAATTGGGAGAACAGGAACAATACATAAAGGATCAAAGGGATAGGCATGTGAGAGAGAATAAACTGCAGGGATGCAGGAGATAAGGAGAGGGGGAAGGGGATTGATAAATGTTAAAACATAAGAATGTGAGTGATTGGGAGGGGGAGGAAGAGAGAGAACATGAGAATGGGATAGAGAGTGTAAGAGAGAGAGAGCGCACGAGAAAGAAAGCAATATAAGAACCCATATTCCTTTGAGGCAGGGAAATCAATTTCCTCTGTTGCAGGGATATGCACTGAGTATCCTTTCATCGAACCACAGAAACAGGCTCTTCAGCCCAAATGGTCTGAGCCAAACTATTATTTTGCCGTCCCACTGATCTGTCTCCAGCTCACAGCCCTCCCTTCCCCCTTCCCCTCCCATTCTAAGAGATTAGGGACTGTCAAGATGGCTTTGCGCATGGTAGGTCAGGTTCAACCAATCTTGTACAGTTTTTTGAATAGCTTACAAGGAACGTTGATGAAAGAAAGGATATGGATGTTGTCTACATCGATTTTAGTAAGGCCATTGACTGGGTTGGTCAAGAAGGTTCAGTCACTCGGTATTCAGGATGAGGTTGTACATTGGCTTTGTGGGGGAAGCCAGAGATGGCGGAATAGAGGATTAATGCCTCTTTGACTGCAGGTCTGTGACTTGTGGTGTGCCTCAAGGATTGGTGCTGAGTCCATTGTTTATCCATATAAATGATCTGGATGATAATGTGGTAAATAGAATCAGCAAGTTTTCAGATGACCCTAAGATTTGAGGCCTTGTGAACAACGAAGAAAGTTTTCAAAGCTTGCAGAGGGATCTGGACCAGCTGTTTAAAAAAAAAAGGCAGTAAAATTGCAGATGGAATTTCATGTGGACGAATGTGAGGTCAATATTTGGGAACTGAGGGGGATCTGGGAATACAGATACATAATTCCCTGAACATGGCATCCCTCATTCCTTCAGGGAATAAAGTCCTTACCTGTTTAACCTTCCCCTGCAACTAATTTCCTGAAGTCCCTGCCACAAAACATACTGGGGGTGAAGGTTAATGGGATGTACATTGGGTTGCATGGACTTGTGGGCCCAAATGGCCTGTACTGTGCTGTATTTCTACATTTTAAAAAAATTAAAAATCTTCTTTGCACTCTTTCAATCTCATTGTTATCTTTCCTGAAGAAAGATAAAGGGCAGCACATTTGGCGTAGCAGTTAGCTCAACTCCTTTACAGCGCCAATAATCAGGGCCAGGGTTCAAATCCCACACTGTCTGTAAGGAGTTTGTACGTATGTTTTCCATGGGGGCTCCAGCTTCCTCCCACCATTCGAAACTTACCGGTGATGTAGGTTAATTGGACGTAAATTGGGCGGCGTGGGCCGAAAGGGCCTGTTATTGTGCTGTATGTCTAAATTTAATTTTAAAAATTAAATTAAAAATGTAATTTAAAAAAGTGACAAAACTGCACACAATACTCCAAATTTGACCTGACCAATGTCTTATACAACTTTACCATATCATCCAACTCCTGTAGTCAATACTATGATTTATGAAGGCCAATGTTCCCTAAGACATAGAGTCTGCCCAACCATTTAATCATGGTCGATTCATTTCCCCACTCAGCTTCACTACCCGACCATCTCCCCATAACCTTTGATTCCCTGGTGATCAAGAACCCATCAATCTCTGCCTTAAATACACACAGTGACTTGGCTTCCACAACCGCCTGTGGCAACAAATTCGGCAGATTTACCAACCTTTGGCTGTATAAATTCCTATGCATCTCAGATCTGAGCAGATACCCTTCAGTCCTGAAGTTGTGCCCTCTTGTCCTAGGCTCTCCACCATAGGTAACAATCTTTCTACATCTACTCTGACCATGCCTTTCAACATTTCAAATGATTTCAATGAAATTCCTGTCAATCTTCAAAATTTCAGTGAATACTGGCCAAGAGCTGTCAAACACTCGTCATATGAAACCCTTTCATTCCTGGAATCATCCGTGTGTACCTTAACAGCCAAAAAACTTTCTTTATGGTCCTATCTACCTGTGATGCCACTTTCAAGGAATTATGTACAGTAAAATCCCTGTTATGTGGAATTCAAGAAATTGGCAACTTCAAGCCACTAGCAAAAAAAAAAATCTCGGAAAATAAATGGGTAAAGAAATAGGGAAGTTTTAAACTGGCACGCCTCTCCATTAGTTCTCCATCCACACAACACACAGTGTCAAGCAAACGGCAAACTCAATTCTCTGGCATCTTCTAATTCCCGCAGGTGCCGTATGCCAGGGGTTTTACTTCTCAGATGCCTCTGATCTATTGCACTCCACAGTGCCCTACCATTTACTGTGCATGCCCTGTTTTGGTTAGGCCTCCACAGAGTAACATCTCACACTTGTCCTGAATACTGCGTGACTATCTTCCTGACTAACTTTCCATGGAGACTTTGTCAAACACCTGGCTAAAGTCCATGTAGGCAACATCCATGGCCTTTCATTCATCAACGTTCCTGGTAACCTGGAAAAACTCAAGATTGGTTTAACTCAATGTACCGTGCACAAAGCCATGTTGACTACCCCTAATTTGTCCCGATCTGTCCAAATACTTGTTTATCTGTATTCTTAGCAAATCTTCCAATAACCTTCTCACTCATTGGTCTTTAATTTCCTGGATTATTCTTAGAGCCTTTCTTAAACAACAGGACAATATGAGCTATCCTCCAATCTTCTGGCACCTAACCGGAGGCTCTGGACATGTTAAATATATCTGCCATGGCCTCTGCAATTTCTACATTAGCCTCCCTCAAGGTCCGAGGGACTATCTTGCCAATCCCAGGGAATTTATCCATCTTTATTTGCCTCAGGCAAACATCTCCTTCTCTCTAATCTGTGCATGGACAATGACCCTGCTGCTTGTTTGTCTCACCTCCATCAACTCTGTCAATCTTCCAAGTAAATACAGATGCAAAAATCCATTCAACATCTCCTCAATCTCTTTAGGCTTCAAGCATAGCTAACCACTCTGACTTCAACAAACTGTTCTAATTTTTTTAAAAGCAAAAATAGACTTCATTCAAAATAAATTATTTACAAAATGAAAACCATTCAAAGTCTCTTTGCACCCTTCGTGTTGTATTCATTCAGTTCCATCACTGCACAGGCTGTCCCCGGGTTAAAAACGTCCAATTTACCAACAACTTGTACTTGCGAACTGACGAGCTGGCCAGAAGTAGTACTTCCGGTTCGAACGTGGCCGAGTCAGCATCGTGAGAGAGTATCCTGAACGATACTCCCGTGCGAAGCTGCCATTGCCCAGCATCGCGAGAGAGCAGCGTACTGCATATTAGAAATTGGAAAGTACGGATTGGAACATCACGTCTGTACGGTACCGTCTGGTCTTATTTCGTCTGGGTTACCAAGTGACTTATGAACCAAATTTGGTGACTCGTTACTGCCTCCTTGGGTTAAAGGCAGCTGGAAGCGAACAGATGGTTCTTTGCAGCTGATTCCACCTTCAACTTTCACTTGGCACAAATCCTAATGTTCTGGACCAAAGGCCGTTTATGACGAGATAAAGAAAAGCTCTGTACAAACCTCCCTTGATGCCGACTTCAAGAAATTGACTCCAGCAGTTAATCCCCCCCCCCTCCAGCAGCAGAGTCAGGGCTCTCCAGCACCAGGCCCATCATCTCCAACATCATCCAATTATACTGTGTTATTAATCTTAAGATGCTGTGTATTTGGAAGAATGTCGTAAGTGTTTTACATGCTTAGGAAGGTAAAATATATACTATATGTGCTAGAAACTAAGATAAATATTTGAATAACTGACATTAAATAAGGACCATATGCACTTGTTCCAACTTGAATACAAATTCGAGTTAAAGACACAACTCATTTTTAACCCGGGGACTGCCTGTACATTGTTACATTCATTTCTATTGACACCACTGTGACACCTTGTTGTTACTCCCTGCTCTGTTATTTGTGGGGCTTCCCCTCAATCTCGGCTTCTCAATGCCCAGTAATGGGAGGACTCTCGACTGTGGTTCTTCCCCACAGTCCCCAGGCATTGGCTCAGTGCGTCACTCAGCACGTAGTCCTGCAGCCTAAAATGTGCCGGTCGGTAGCATTCCAACACCGATATCTCCGTGTGCTGAAAGACCAAGATTTAGCAGACCAAAGTGCGTCTTTGACTAAACTGATGGTGTTCCAGCAGTTCTGGATGCTTGACTCTGTGGACTCCTCGGGAACAACCCGGAGATCAGAGAGCCCCCTCTCACACTGCTGCTGGGGATGAACCGTGATAAACCTTGCACACTCTTGGAAAAGTACCAGGAGCCTGAAGACGAGCACCCAGCGGCACAAGGATAGCTTCTTCCCCTCTCCCATGAGATTGCTGGATGAATAATGAACCACAGGCACGGCTTTATGTTGACTTTTTCCTTTTCTTGGATTATTTTTATTTGTTTTGTCAGGTTTTTATATAAATATTTACATTGAGATGCTGATTCTGGGGTGGCCATTTTAAACTTACCAAAACGGAGGACGTGCAGGTTCAGCGTCAAAAATGCTCTCGGGGGGAGGGAACCCCGCCGTCACGCTTCCCTCTCACCGTGCGTGCACTAGCCAGCTCTTCATGTGCTTCTGTCACGCTTCCCGCTCACCGTGCATGCGCCAGCTGGCTCTTCGTGTGCTGCCGTCATGCTTCCCACTCACTGCGCGTGTGCGTGAGAAGAAACATGGCTGTACATGCCATATTTAACAGCTAAGTGCCCTTTTCTGCCACTTAATTTGTCCTCGATTTGGGCGTGTAGGGCCTACACCCCAAATCGAGGACAAATTAACATCTGGCGTGAGGTGGCACCAGATGGAGGACAGAGGGCTCAAAAGCCAGACTGTTTGGCTTAAAACCAGACATCTGGCCACCTTATCTAATTCTGATATTTTTAGTAGCAACATCAGACTCCAGGTTCGTCAGGGACCAAGGACCCTTACGTTGGCACTTTTGATATTTTCTCTCTGTATTGCAGATTCAGTTTGTTTACATTTCTTTATTTGTTTACATGTGTACATTAAGTCCAGTTTTTTTTTGCATTACCTCTCTAGCAGCAAGAAGTATCTCAGGGTTTTACTGTACATACATGTGTAATAGCTGAATTTTGTGGACCAAATTTTAGGCTAAATTTTAAGGGGTCGACGATTACGTGCATCCTGCTTTTGACTGCGGTAAATGCCTGCATTGTTATGGGTGCCGTGCGCTCAGATGAGCAGATGGCTGACCGGAGCTGAGGCGAGAGCCTATGGTCGGAAGCTCTGATGAATGGGCAGCCAGGGTGTCAAGAGCTTGGATGGGCCAGCGCCTGGGGGCCAGAGTCTGAAGTCACAGTGTGGGGGAGCTCTGGTGGGTAGTCACCCTGGGCCTACGTGAGAGTCCGTGGTTTGGCCATCGGGAGCTCCGGTTGGTGGGCAGCCTGGGCCTGTGCGAGAGACATCAGGCGGGGTGTCAGGAGCTCTGGTGGGCAGGCAGTTTGGGCCTGAGTGAGTGATGACAGTCGGAATGTTGGGAGCTCCAGTGGGTGGGTGGCTGGGGTTTGGGTGAGAGACAGTGGTCAGGTGTCAGGAGCTCAGGTGGGCGATCGGCCAGGGCCTAAAATAGGGGTGTTGACTTTTACACAGTATTGACTATTACATCAGTAAATGCGGTATGTGATGTCAGGTATGTTCTCTGCCAATAAATCTGAAAACTTGTCAAACATTTTTAAGATCCTGGAGCATATATTTCCTATGTCCTGTTTTGGTCTATCCACGTGGATCCAATGGCCAAAAGGTTCCTTGACTTCCCATACACCTGTGGAAAATTGATACACCACCCACGTCCCTTAATCATATCCACCCAGGTGCACTCCTGTTGCAGTGCAGCACGAGAATTGCTCCACCCAGAATTCAAGGAACTGCAGAGAGTTACGAACGCAGCTCATACTCTCGTCCAAACCCCTCCCTTCCATCTATTCTATCTGTACTTCCCACTGCCTCAGAAAAGCAGGCAACATATTAAAAGACTCATCCCACCCCCTGGCCACACTCTCTTCGAGACTCCCCCCTCCAAAAAAAATCAGGAAGAAGAGCCATGAGATCCAGTTTCCTTCCCGCCATTATCAGGCTCCCCAAATGAACCCCCCATATAGCAAAATGATGTTGCCTTTTCTCTGTACCCAAGCTGGTCTCTTTCTGTTACTCCACCCTTCTGTGCTGTGATTGACTATGTATGGGATGCCGAGCTGAACTGCTCACAAAATAAACTTTTTCACGGCACATGACAGTGAATTTGAATCCGTCTGAATACCAGAACCCCCTGCTTTGCAGGACTGTGCCTCTACTTGCACCAGAAGAAGCAGCTGTAGTTTGAAGGAGGCTCCTCACCACTGCTAACTCTTCAAGAACATTTAAACCATGCACTCTTGATTTCATTTTTAAACAATTTTGGGATGGCCTGGTTAGCAGCGCGACACTACTACAGCTTCAGCAAGCTGGGGTTGAATCCAGTGCTCTCTGTCTGGCATTTGTACCTTCAAGTGTCTGAATGGGTTTCCTCCTGCAGCTCCTGTTTCCACTCATCCTTCAAAGTGTACAGGGATCATAGATTAATTGTGGTATTTGGGCGGCACGGGCTCCTGGGCAGGAAGGACCTGTTTCCCTGTTGTATATCAAAATTAAATTCAAGTTAAATTTTAACCATGAACCATTGGAGAAGACCCTTCCAGCCCATAAAACCTGTGCAGCCCATTGACATTCACCAACCCTGAACATCTCTGGAGGGTGAGAGGAAACCAGAGCACTCAGGGAAACCCACACAGGTCTTGTGGAGAATGTAATGTTATCCATCCAAACCAGCAGGAATAGATATGCACCACAACACAGGGTTACTTAAACAAAAGTAGTTTTTAATTATATTTGAACAAGAAAACAGAATTAAACTTTAACTTATTGCTATCAACTTACTTAACCTACTTAATTCCCCCCTCTAATATTAAGCGCAGGTGTGTGTAATGTGTATATAGGCTTAGAAAAGTTCTTTGGATCACAGTCCAATCTCACGGGTTGCAAGCAATTCTTGTACTGTGCACAGAAGTTAGCATGAACAAAGTTCACCAGGCTTTGGTGCTTAACAGGCAAATGGTTACCACTCAGGAGGGTTCTGGTTGGTTTTCTGAGAGAGATTCCTTTTGTTCCAAGACATCTGCACCTGATTCCTTTCCAATCAGTCTTCCAGACAAAACTTGCCCCTTTCAGGGTTCTCCAGATGATCCTCTTTCTTTCAGGTCACCTTTCACACCCCCAGTCTTCTCCTTCGGCCAGGCAACCTTCCAAAGTTTGCCAGCTTGTCCCTCTGGAATGGATTTCTCTGTCTCTCCTTCTCTCTCAGCTCCCTCCCTCTCTGAGAGCAAAACTGTTCTGTCTCCCTGCAAAAATCACATACTCTCCCAGGCAAGCTGCGGCAGCATGTTGCTACATTGCTGCTTTCTGCAAAAGTCCTGCAAAAGTTCTGTGTTTTAAAATGTTTGCGTGCAACCTGCTCGAACAATTCCTCTCAAAGCCCCTCTAAATACTCTGCCACAGTCCAAATTTCCTCCAGTCTGTGCCAGATTTGAACCTGGATCACTGACACTGTAGTAGTGGTGTGCTAAACACCGCGCTAACCCTGTTGTCCATTTGTCAAAGAGGCTTTCAGATGGCTGGGTGAAACAAAATTGTTGCTGTTATCCTGCTGAAGCAATCAAGCCACACCTTCTCAGATTTGTTTTTAATGCAGCAAATATTTCTCAGGATGGCTGTCGAACAAATGATTGCAGCAGCAAAATCGGAGAGATGATTCAAAGCTTGTCAGAGAGAGAGGGTTTGGATGATGTCCAGTGGACTGATCCATCTGATAGGGCCACCGTCTCATGGTTCCGGTGACCATGTTTCCATCCTGACCCTGGGTGCTGTCTGTGCAGAGTTTGCACATCCTCCATGTGATTGTGGGCCTCGACTGGCTGCTCCAGTTTTCTCCCACATCCTAATGATATGGGGGTTGGTAAGTTACGTGGACAGTGTAGTCCAAGTGTGTTGAAGAAAATATGGAGATGTAAAAATTAGGCTCAATGTTGGATTAGTCTAATTGTTTGAGGGTTGACGTGGATGGAAGGCTGAGGTGTTCTGAAATCTATTATAATCTCATGGGACCACAGATGTTATGTGGAGAGACATTGCCCAAACGGATGTTATGCGGCACGTGACTATTTGATTAGTCAGGAAGTTAAGGGTTACAGGGAAAAAGCTAGGGAGTGGGGTTGAGTGGGAGAATGGATCAGCTCACAATTAGAAAGGTGGAGTTGACTCATTGGGCCAATGGGCCTTCTGCTCCTATATCTTGTAAGTGAAGGGCGGAGGATGTGAATGGGTGGAGGGGCTGGGTAGGGGTAGGTGGGAAAATGGGAAAAAAAGTGGGGGAGGGGAGAGAGGGAACCCATTACCTGAAATTAGAAAAGAATAAACACACAATGCTGGAGAAACTCAGCTGGTCAAACAGTGACTTTATGTAGCAAAGGTAAATATATATAAAACCAACAGTTCAGGCTTCATCAAGGTATGGAAAAATGTTGGCAGGTGGGAACGGGAAGGGAGAGGAACACAGTCACTTAGTTAGGACATAATAGGTGGACAAGGGAGGGAGGACACACCACCAAATAGGGGGAGGAGGGATATGTGACAGATCGAGTCCATGCTGCTGAAGATCCAGCTGCGCTGGGTGGGTCACGTCTCCAGAATGGAGGACCATCGCCTTCCCAAGATCGTGTTATATGGTGAGCTCTCCACTGGCCACCGTGACAGAGGTGCACCAAAGAAAAGGTACAAGGACTGCCTAAAGAAATCTCTTGGTGCCTGCCACATTGACCACCGCCAGTGGGCTGATATCGCCTCAAATCATGCATCTTGGCACCTCACAGTTTGGCGGGCAGCAACCTCCTTTGAAGAAGACCGCAGAGCCCACCTCACTGACAAAAGGCAAAGGAGGAAAAACCCAACACCCAACCCCAACCAACCAATTTTCCCATGCAGCCGCTGCAACCGTGTCTGCCTGTCCCGCATCGGACTTGTCAGCCACAAACGAGTCTGCAGCTGACGTGGACTTTTACCCACTCCATAAATCTTCGTCCGCGAAGCCAAGCCAAAGATATTGTATATAGATATGTTTTAAAGGAGATAAATTGGGGCAGGGTGTTTAGTGGAGGTCACATTACAAACACTTCACAACAGATCTCATTTAAAATGCCAGAGCTCTGATCAAGCCAGACAGTCTGGCTCCGGGGACCTTTGTAAAGGACTTCACAAGTGGGTGTTAATTGGACATGCTGTGGAGTAATGGATTATTGCTTTAGAAGGCAACAGATGAATGGAGTCGGAAGATTAAGCCTGGAGCTGCAGTTGACTGTTCTAAGAGGGTCATGTGGTTTTGTGGTGCGCTTCAGCTGCAGTAAGCAGACACATACTTGAAGACTGTACAACAGGCTGTGATGGAGGCTCCCCAGTGACTGCTCAGGAGAGGCTGGCTCAGGACTATATCCCAGTTGGGTGATTGACAGCCTGCCAGGTGTAGTCTGTTCTCCGGTGGTCTTCCTGCAGGTACAGTGATCGCCCCCTGCAGTAGGCTAGTGGTGTATCTCCATAGATTTTTTCTGAGCTAGAGAGAGGGAATTCAGTTCTACAGTTCAGCAGCAGCGGCCGGGACTGGAACAGGACAAGCTGGCAAGCTTGTGGAAAAACCCCATTTTGAAGATGGGTTGTGAGTTTTTCAGCCTGTTCAAAGCCCTTGTGGTCCATACAAGAGGAGATGGCTGACTGTATAATGTTTCATTTGATATAAGGGAAACAAAAAGGAAGTCTGTCATGACCTGAAAGAAAGAGGTTATCATCTGGAGAACCTTGATAGGGCAAGTTTTTCCGGCAAGACACTGAAGTGGCTGGTTACAAGGAATCAATTGTGGGTGTCCAACGAACAACAAATCACTCTCTGAAAACAAACAACCTTCCTGAGCAGTAACCATTTACCTTTCAAGCACCAAAGCCTGGTGAAATTCATAAATGTTAAATTCTGTGCACAGTATAAGAATTGCCTGCAACCAGTAAACTTGTAGGAGTGAGAAGTGGGATTGGACTGTGAATTAAAGAACTTTTCTTGTATACACATTACATACACATGTACTTAGAATTAGGAGGGGATTAAGTTAAGCTAATCGTAATGAGTTTGATCCTGTTTTCATGTTTAAAGATAATTAAAAGAAACTTTTGTTTAAGTAACCATTTGTCTTGGCGAATTTCTGTTGCTGCTGGGTTTTGGGGTCTTTTGGGCCCATAACAGATGGCTCTGTGAATGGAGAGGGGAGGGGATGGAGAGTTGGAGGAAAGAAGACAGAGGTATGGGGTAGAGAGGGAGAATAGGCTTGCAGAAACCAGAGAAGTTGATGTTAATGCCATCTGGTTGGAGAGGGTCCAGACAAAAAATTGTTGTTCCTCCAATTTACAGCTTGTCTTGGTGGGATAGTACCTGAGACCATGGACAGAGAAGTCGGCATGGGAGTGGGATACGGAATTGAATTGATTAGCCATTAGGAGATCCTGTTACTGATGCAACAAAGAGAAGGTGCTCAGTGAAACGATCTCCCAGTCTCTCCTATGTAGAGAGACCACAAAGGGAGCACCAGATGCAATAGATGTTGCTTCACTTGAAAGGCCTGTTTAAGGCCAACTCCCATGGATAGACAAGTACACTCTTTGACATGCTGAGTGTCTCCAGCAATGTGTTTTTACTTCATCCACGGTGACCGCAAACCTTTGTGCTTTACTCCTGAAATTAGAAAATTCTCTGTTCAAGCCACTGACCTGGAGACTTGTCAGGCAGGATGAGTTGTTGTTTCTCAAGTTTACATTGGGCCTCTTTTTAGCAGTGGAGAATATCTAGAGTGGGCAGATCTGTGTGGGAATGGGAAGGGGAGATGAAATGGTGTGGAACTGAGAACTCAGAGTGGGTAAATCGGTGTGGGGATGGGAAGGGGAGTTGAACTGATGTGGAACCAGGAGCTCAGAGTGGGCAGATTGGGGTGGGAATGGGAAGGGAAGTTGAACTGGTTTCTAAGCAGGAGATCAAGAAGTCCATTGTGGACAGATGGTGGTTTGCAGATACCCTGGAGATCATGAAAGGCCAGGACCATGGAATGATTTGGTAAATGATGAACAATTGATCTTCTCCCCAACTCACTCAGACTTGAAATATTGAAAATAGGGTGGCCCAAATCAGTCATTAGGTTGATTGTCCAGTAGTGCTTGTGAAGTGATTGATGGACATGCAGGTTCAAATTCCATTACAGCAGCTGGGGAATTTAAATTCAATTAAACAATACTTAAATATGAAAAATATCTGCACGATTCAGATGACGATGACCCATTTGGATCACTCATGTTCTTCATAGAAGGAAACTTTCTATTCATGATTGACTCTGAACGATAGGTCATTTAGGTTAACGGCATTTTGTGTAAATAAAGCGTATAGGCATAGTTGGCAAAGTCTCTGAAGAATTAACAAAATCTGATGAAAGATTATGAACTTCGACCATAAAGCCATAAGGTAGAGAAGCAGGAGTTTGTTAGCTCCTGTCAGGATTAAAGGCAAAGTGAACAGGCGTAGGGAACCTGGGTTTTCAAAGGATCTTCTGGTACGGAGGAAGAGGGAGGTGTATAACAGGTAGAGGCAACACGGAGCAAATGAGGTACTTGAGGAATATAAAAATGCAAGAAAAATCTCAAGAAAGAAAGGAGGGATAAAATAATTTGTTTGATGCTGAGATTGTTCAAGGCATTGGTGAGGCCAAGTTTGGAATATTGTGTGCAGTTCTGTTCCTCAAATTATAGGAAGGAAATTAATAAGGTAGAGAGGGGGCGGAGAAGATTTACTAAAATGTTGCCTGGATTGCAGTATCTAGAATACAAAGAAAGATTAAGTAGACTGGTTCTTTATTCATTGGAAGGTTGAGGATGGATTTGATAGAGGTATTTAAAATTATGAGGGGGCTAGGTAGAATAGGTTTTTCTCCTTGAGGGTAGGTGAGATTTAAACAAGAGGTTAAGGGTTCGGGGGCAAAAGTTTAGAAGTAACATGAGGGGAAACTTCTTTACTCAGAGAGTGGTGGCTGAGTGGAAGAGGTGGTTGCAGCAGGGTCAATTTTCTCATTTAAGAGGAGGTTGGATGAGTACATGGATGTGAGGGGATTGGAGGGTTATGGGCAGAGAGCAGGTAGGTGGGACTAGTGGAGTTCACTTAAATCGGTGAGGACTAGAGGGGCCAAAATGGCCTCTTTCCATACTGTAATTGTTATATGGTTATATGGTTAAAAGAAGACACAAGGTTGCTTTGGGAGACAATATGAGGGAAAACCTGAAGGATTTCTATAGGAATATAATACAAAATTGGTCCCTTTGATGATTAGAGTGGTTGCCTATGTATGGAGCCAAAAATTTTGGGTGAGATTTTAAATGGGGTTTTTGCATCAGTATTTATTCAGGAAACTGGAACAGAGTCGAGGGAAGTTAGGAAAACAAGTAGTGAGGTCATGGAAACTATGCAGATTTAAGAGGAGGTGGTGCTTGCTGCCTTAAATAAGGGTAGATAAATCCCCAGGGCCTGACAAGATATTCCCTCGGACCTTGAGGGAGGGTAGTGTAGAAATTGCAGGAGCTCTGGCAGAAATATTTAAATGTCCTCGTCCATGGATATGGTGCTAGAGGATTGGAGGGTGGCTCACATTGTTCAATTGCTTAAAAATGGCTTCAAATGTAACCCTGGAAGTTATAAGCTGGTGAGCCTGATGTCGGTAGTAGGTAAATTATTGGAAGGTGTTCCAAGAGATCGGATATACAATTATTTGGACTGATTAGGGAAAGTCAACAGGGTGTGGTGTGTGGTAGGTTTAGTTTAATTTAAGAATTTTTTGAAGAGTTAACCAGGAAAGATGACAAAGAAAATTTGATGAAGGAAAGGCTGTGGATGTTGTCTGCATGGACTTTAGTAAGGTCCTTGACAAGATTCCACTTGGCAGTTTAGTCAGGAAGGTTCAGATGCTAGGTATTCATGGTGAAGTAATGAACTGGATTGACACTGGCTGGACAGGAGAAGCCAGAGAGTAGTGGCAGATGATTGCTTTTCAGCCTGGAGGTCTGTGATTGGTGGTGGGCCTCAGGGATCAGTGCTGGGACTATTGTCATTTGTCATCTATCAATGATCTGGATGATAATATGGTAAACTGGATCAACAAGTTTGCAGATGACACTAAAATTAGAGGATTTGTGGACAGCAAGAAAGGTTTTCAAAGCTTGGAGAGGGATCTGGACCCGCTGGAAAAATGGGCTAAAAAATTGTAGACAAGTGTGAGGTGTTGCATTTTGGAAGGACAAACCAAGAAAGGATGTACACAATAAATGGTTGGGCACTGAGGAGTGCAGTAGAACAGAGGGATCTGGGAATATAGATACATAATTCCCTGAAAGTGGAGTCACATGTGGATAGGGTTATAAAGGGAGCTTTTGGCATATTGGGCTTCATAAATCAAAGTACTGAGTACAGGAGTTGGGATGTTACGGTAAAATTATATTAAACATTGGTTAGGTCAAATTTGGAGTATTGTGTGCAGATTTGGTCACCTAACTACAGGAAAATATCAATAAGATAGAAAGAGTGCAGAGGAGATTTACAAGGATGTTGCCAGGACTTCAGGAACTGCGTTTCAGGGAAAGGTTAAACAGGTTAGGACTTTATTCCCTGGTGCATAGAAGACTGAGGGGTGATTTGATACAGGTATTTAAAATTGAGGGGGATAAAGTAAATGCAGATAGGCTTTTTCTATTGGGGGTAGGTGTGGTACAAACCAGAGGACATGGTTTAAGGGTCAAAGGGGAATAGTTTAGGGGGAATATTCTGCCGCAGATGCCGTGGTGTTACAGTTCAAAAACAAGTGCCACTGATCTTCCCTGCCACCTCCTTGTAAGTGCTCCTTGCTGATTGGCATGGAATACATGCCGAACATGTGTAAATTGCACAAACACAAGGTGCAAAAAGAATTCGATGTTCGAACAGTAAATTGGATTTACAAATTGTGCCCCACAGATCAGTAGGTCAAGGGGCTGGTTTGGAGTTGGGCATCAGGAGCTCCAGTCACCGGAGCCAGAAGCTCCCGACGTCTGACTCCAAACCTCCCTTTGGCTTACACCGGAACTCCTGACACCTGAGACCCAAATCTGAACCCTCCCCATCCCCTCAGCCTACCACTGCACATGCACACTGGAGTCCGGTGTGCTTGTGCGGAAGTAGGGGTATCCCTATCACTTTAATTCAATCTTTAAAATAACTTGAATCAAAAAGGTTTTTTTTTTACACTGGGGATGTTGGTGAAATAATGAATGGAGTATAAAATGTAAAAGATATTTTATTTTATTATAATAGCTAATTTTAAATGCATTCATCGCTTTTATAGTTGAAATTATTGGTGACTCATTCCATTTGAATGGGATGTGATTAATTAAATGCAGAGCCTGTATTTGTGCAGGGTGTGGCCGTATGCTTCGCTCTCTGCACTTCCCTCTCCGTCCTGACACCCTGTCGTGCTGCTTGGGGTGAATATGGGGAGGGAGCTGGGAGGTGGACAATGCTAATAAAGCAGATGGTCTCTGAGCTCACTGCAAGGTGGGGGGGGAGAGAGAAAGTTGAAAGGAGGGTAGCTCGAGGTGGAACCACCAAGTGAAAGAAGGGAGAGATCAGAAAGTCTCTCCCCGCACTACGACTGATCTAAAGGACACACACACACACACACACACACACACACACACACACACACACACACACACACACACACACACACACACACACACACACACACAATCTCTCTCTCACAGCCCCAACATACTCACACACACCCACATACTCACATACACTCTCACACCCCCACATAAACTCACTCTCCCACTCCCTCTCACACCCCCCACATACACACACTTGCTCCCTCTCACACCCTCTCTCTCTCACACACACACACACACACACACACACACACACACACACACACACACACACACACACACACACACACACACACACACACACACACAGTGTAGATTCATCCTCTACCACTTTGTGGCTGCCAGTTTCAGCGAGCGCTGATTGCAAAATGTGAGCGCGCACACTCCCCCACAGCCATGGTTGTGGCACCTTTTTTTAAGATGCTCTCGCTCCCCCTAATGTTAAAACCTGGCTACACCCTGGGAACACGAGGGAGAACTTCTTCACAGAGACAGTGTTGGGAGTGTGGAAAAAGATGCCAGCTGAAGTGATGAATGCAGGTTCAATTTTAACATTTAAGAAGAATTTGGGCAGGTACATGGGGGGCTATGGTGCAGGTCAGTGGGGCTAAGCAATAAAAAGTTTGGTATAGACTAGAAAGACCAAAGGGGCATATTTATGTGCTGTAATATTCCATGGTTCTGTATTCTATTCCTCTCGATATGAATGCTTTCTTCACCACCGACTCCACCTAAAAGTTTAACTTTAGGGTATCCTACACAAGGACTCACAAGTCCCTTTGCACCTCAGAATTTTTAATTTACTCCCCATCCATATAATTGTCTGCCCTTCTGTTCCTTCTGCCAAAGTGCATGACCGCACAATTTCCAGCATTGTACTTCATTTGCCCATTCCCCTAATCTGTCCAAGTCTCTCTGCCGCCTCTGCATTTCCTCATCACTACTTGCCCCTCCACCTATCTTTGTACCAACTTGACTTCACCCTGTTTCTCTCTCCGTGGATGCTGCCCCACCGCCTGAGTTTCTTTCTGTTCTGGTTGCGGATTTCTGACCTCTTTCAAAGGCCCGTGTCGTTCAATCTCGCCTCAACCCCACATGATCCTCTCCATTTTGAATTTAAATTTTAGTTTTATTTAAATTGAGACATGCAAGCCGGTAACGGGCCTTTCTGGTCCACAAGCCTGTTCCACTCTATGGTACCCAATTAACCAATAGCGCCTGTACGTTTCGGAGGAAACTGGAGCATCTGGAGGAAACCCACACATTCACTGGGAGAATGTACAAACTCCTTACAGACAGTGCGGGATTTGAACCCAAGTTTCTGGTGCTGAAACAAGCAATGTGCTAATTGCCCACTCCTCCACCTATTGGCCCAACCCTAAAACAATTAGTTCACATTGACTTGACTCGGGTCTGATAAAGGATCATTGACTTGAAACATCAACTCATTTTTCTCTCTCACTCTCTTGCCCAAGTAAATAACTTTGACAGATATGGCTTGGCATTCATTTTGATTTTTTTAGGAAGGCGCATTTTCAAGATTAAGCAAAAGTAGCAGAGCGGGCCAATTTATAAATGACTGAATACCATTAAAAATTTGGTGTTGTCAGCTCTCAGTAAATAAAAGGCCAAGTGCAGAGACAGATTTAGGGACGGAGAGGCGGCACGCTGAAATGCGTTCTTGTATTCCACTTGAGAAAATAACTTGTAATTTACGTGATAAATATCACTTTTTCTTGAAAATATTTACAATATGTAGGTTTGAAAATCTGAAGGACTCTGAAGTCCCGTCCTGTTGATAACCCTCCCCCTCCCCAGTTCCATTATTATTTGATTTGAGACTTGCATTTCTTTTTGACATTCTCCTAACTTTTTTCTTTCTTTCCTTTCTTTGATACTTTCTTTATACATTTCATTTTTAAAAAAATTATTATGTTTTACATGGACATGGTTTTTAAAATTCTTAAATAAAATGTTCCAAAAAAGTGAAATGCTTAAATTGCAAAGCAACCCTGCCTCAGTTCATTTGGCAGTCCAAGCGCATTTGAAAGAGGACACTTTGTTCGTGTCTGCGAAGTTGGGGTTGGGATATTAGGGTCAAATCGTATAAGACATTGGTGAGGCTCTTTCCACTGAGGTTGGGTGAGTTAGGAACCAGAGGGCATGGGTTAAGAATGGAGGATGAGGTGTTCAGGAGGAAACTTTTTCCATACAGAGAGTGGTGGGAGTGTGGAACGAGCTGCCAGCTGATGTGGTAAATGTGGGCCCAATTTTGACATTTAAGAAAGATGTGGACAGGTACGTGGATGGGAGGAGTTGGGCAGGCTCTGGTCCGACTGCAGTTCCTTCTCTTTTAAATACTTTTTAATTGAGTTTAATGTATAAGCATACAAAATAAATGATGTGTTGTTATCGCACTTTCCGTGCAGAGTGTCGAACCAACAGACTTTAATCAAACTCTCCCACGCGTTTCAACCCTTGGGGACCTGATGACGCTTGTGACTCCTGGGAACTTCACGACATCAGCCGCCAGGCTGTGGGCTTGCCCCGCACCCGGAGCTCTCACAGTCAGATCTGCCACCGACTTGCCCGTAACTCCGTGAGCTGGTACACCTGTTGCGTGGGCGATCCATCAAGGGTTACATAATAAATCAATTGTTTCCAAGCGGAAGGGAGAGAAGAGGAATAATGGGTAAATAAGAAAATAAGCATTAACTACATTCATAGTTATAACTCTTCCAAAATATTTGTATTGTTTAACATAATAATCCATAAACAAGTTATTAATATAGCGAAGTAATATGAAAACATCTACATAACAGATCATTAAAGTAAATGTTCAACGTGACAAATTTTAAATAAAATTGTTCAATGTGATTGTTTGTCAAAATGAATATACGTAAAGGTCATTTGAATAATATTGCAAGAAACCTTATTATACCTTAATATAATAAAAAATCAAATAACTAAACCCCATAAATCCATTTATCTAAAAGAAAAGAAACACTAAAACTAATCTATCCCCTCCCTCTAATCAAGGTCACAAGAGAAATACAAAGATGGGTCAAGTTGCGACCTCCAGAAGACGGACGGACCACCCCTAAAGCACCCAAATCACCTAAAGCTGTCAGTTATGATCGTATTCTATAAATGGGCCCCATACTTAAAATAACTCAATCTAGTAATAAACTTAATGGATGCAACCGTGTCAGACCCCATTTATTAGACAATAAAGATAAAGATATATAAAAAAACACTAAAGGACTAATCTAATCTTCCCCCTCCCTCGAATCAAGGTTGCCTTTTCATAATGAGAGAAAAAGAAATCAATAATGATGTGGAATCACTGGCGACTCTGGAGAACAGACAAAGAATTCTCGGAATGTATAGGACTTACTGATTCTTCCAATTATAAAAAAAATTCTAAGAATGGGCCCCACAATTTCATAAATTGAAACTTTCTATCTTTCATATTCAATCTGAATTGCTCTAACTTTAAATCGGACATTACGTCCTATAGCCATTACATATGAATCGGGGATGAATCTCCTTTCCATTTCAATACGATACCTCGTCTGTCTCTCAATGTAGTAAAAAGCTAAAACATTTTTTTGTGATATCGCTAGAGGTTCATCTGAGCTGCGAGGAAAAGCTGACCGCAGTTCAACAGAATAACAGTTTGGTGTAGACTATATGGGCTGAAGGGCCCATTTCTGTGCGGTAGGGTTCTATGGTTCTAAATTATGAATGAATTTTGTTGTTAGCCTGATGGATCCTGGAAATGGAATGAAATTTGACGCCGAGAAGCAATGAAGTTTTGCTTCATCCCAAATCTGAATCTTGCCTGTCCTTATCAACCATGCAGACAATAAATTTACTTGTGTTGCCTAATGAGGAGGGCGCTCAATGTTGGCCCTTCGTTTCACTCCAAGCTAATGTCAGAAAGAAGGCGTGCAGGATGCAGGCAGTAATGGCATAATAATGTTGTAAATATTTCATGAGACTATCAATCCATAAAAGTGAAGTTCAAGCATCATCTAATACTTTAGCCCACTTCCTCTCACCCATTACTTTCTGTAATGTAAGCCTATGGTAAATGAATGGCAAATAACATTGATTCCTGTTATGGCTGGAATACAAACCTCAACCAACTGAGCAGAGAGTGTAGGCTTTCCATGGAACAACGGCAAAGGTGCAGCGACTAAGGTATCCTGGAGTGGGTAAGTGATGGAAAAGCGATGTGTCGCACCTTCCCTGAGTTTGTGCCAAGTACTGTGAGAAAAAAAAGATTCTGGAATCCTATTGCACTCTGGAGCCTGGGGTGGAGTGATCGAGTGTTACATGGGCTGGATTTATTTACCTTGAAGTGCTGGAAAACAAGGGGAAACCTGATGGAGATGGACATAGATAATGTAAATACAGTAAAACTCCCCGTTATCTGGAATTCAAGCAACAGGCAGCCTCACGCAACGGGCAAAAGTTAAAAAAAAATTAACATTTTTCTAAATTTGGGCATACAGCACAGTAACAGGCCATTTCAGCCCATGAGCCTGTGCCGCCCAATTAACCAACAACCCATGATACGCTTTGAGCAGTGTGAGGAAACCGGAGCCCCTGGGGAAAACCCACGCAGACACGGGGAGAATATACAAACTCCTTACAGACAGCGTGGAATTCGGACTCCCATCCTGATCACTGGCGCTGTAAAGGCATTGGCTAACTGCTACATCAATCGTGTCATGTTGCTTAGACTTCAAGAACTGAGTTACAGAGAAAGGTTAAACAGGTTAGGACTTTATTCCCTGGAACGTAGATAAATGAGGGAGATTTAATAGAGGTATTTAAAATTGAGGGGTACAGACATAGTAAATGTAGGGTTTTTCCACTGAGGGTAGGTGAGGTACATACCAGAGGATATGGGTTAAGGGCAAAAGTTCAGGGGAAACATTAAGGGGGAACGTCTTCACGCAGAGAGTGGTGGGAGTGTGGAACGAGATGCCAGCTAAAGTGGTGAATGCGGGCTCAAGTTTAACATTACAGAAGAATTTGGACAGGTCATGGATGAGAGGTGTATGGAGGGATATGGACTGGGTGCAGGTCATTGGGACTTGGCAGAATAATAGAGGGGCTGAAGGGCCTGTTTCTGCACTGTAATGTTCTATTGTTCTTAAATAAATAGGTCAAAAATATGAAAGTTTTAGATTGGTGCCCCCTAGTGGTTAGTTCACCAATCATGCCACACACAGTCTCAAGCAACCGTAAAATTAATTTATCCGGCATCTACCTATCGCCATAAGATTAGAAATCAAAAACTTTCAGCTTCCTGTAAAAGACAGATTTTAGTAATAGGTCTATTTAAATAACCAGTCGTAGTTTTAATCTGTACTTGCCGAATGAATCCTTTCTTGTCTGGAGCTCTATCCACAATTTTCCACAGTAACCATGAATTTCTTAGTGAAGAATCTTCCATGATAATTACAATATCTCCACATACAAAGTTGTATTTAGCTTTAGACCATTTTTGTTGTTCTTGTAATAATGAAAGATATTTTAATCCATCTTTTCCAAAATAAATCTGCGTATGTAAATGAAGGTTCATCAGGTGAAACTCTGTCTTGTGGCAAATCTGCCATTGATTAGCATGTGGAACCATTTTGATTTCATTAACTCTGTTAGTCACAAAGGTATAAAACCTTATGGTTTGTTATTAATGTATTTAAGTACTGATGTACTATCAGTCCAATACACAAGGTCTGTAAACTCCATCTGTAATTCTTTTCTTAACACAGTGTCCATTTTGCTCGCCATAGTAGCGGCAGTCAATTCCATCCACTGGTTTTAATGGATCCCCTCTGGCTTTTCTCGTTACAAATCCACAATATACTTGCTCTTTGTTATTTCGTAGTAATAATGTTGCTTGCGTCAGGCAAAGTGGTGTAGCTGAGCAAATGTGGCAATTCCAATGTCTGTTGGTTTAAAACGTCTGTTGACTTCAAAATTTTCTAACATTTTAAGACCCTCAATCCAATTTATCCAATCTTGTATAATGGAATCTAATATAGTTTCATCCCATCCAAATTTTCTTCTGCACAATTGTTGCAGAATTTTCTTGGCTATTAATACTACTGGTGCCAATACTCCCAAAGGATCGTATATTGATCTTAACGATTGAAAGAATACCTCTTCTTGTGAAAGGCCATTCTTTCAAAACAATTTTGAATTTGAAAACATCAGATTGCACCCATCATTGCGCTCCCAGAATTCTTTCAACAGGTAGAACATCACAATCCAAGTCAAGATGTTTTATCTCCTTTGCTCTTTCTGCCTCAGGAATAACAGCCAACACATCTCGACTATTGCTAATCCATTTCGTAAGGAAGAAACCTCCTTTATTACAGATCTCCTTTAACTTGTGATAAAGATCTACTGCTGCTTTTTCTGAAACCACTAAAGTCAGACGATCATCAACATATAAATTATTTCTGATGATGCTTATAACTTAGAGTGCGTCGAAAGAACCAAAGATTTGTTGATCCAAACCAAGGCTTTTATTAACTTAAAGACTGGAGCATATCACAAGTTGGTCAACCAGTCCAGAATGACCTGATCTGGCTAGGAGCAATCCTTTAAGACCTGCCAGTAGGTGTGGCTACACTCTCAGCCAATCACAGTCATCCTACACTACCATCTGTACATAGACACATTGGTGATAGAATCTGTCTTATCACACTTGAGAACTAAGTTGCTCTAAGAGCAAAATTTGCACAACTTGGTGACGAAGTTGCTCCAAATAAATGAAATGTCATTCTCTATTCAATCATGTCTTTACTGTAAACACCATTAGGCCACCATAACAATTGTAAAAAATCACGATCTTCTGATGGTACTTCCACTTGATGAAACATCACTTCAAAAACTGCAGAAATTACAATAGGCTCTTTACAAAATCGTATCAAAACACCTACTAAAGTACTGGTTAAGTCTGGACCTTGTAGAAGTTGAGAATTCAATGAAGCTGCTTGAAATGATGCTCCACAATCAAATACTATGTGAAGTTTCTTCTTTTATGGATGTATAACTCCATGATGAGATAAATACTATTTTTTTTATCATATTTATGTTCCAAGATATTTTCTGATACCTTTTCTACATAACCCTTGGCTATCATGTCCAACATGATATTTAAGTATACCAAATGAAAAAGTATTTCTCTTGAATTTTCTCTTTAAATTCAGCATACACTGTTCTGCAATAATTTTATTATCTGGCATACGAATTTCCCTTTTCTTTAAAGGTAATGCTATACAGTAATAACGTGTATAACAGAATTTGAAACTAAATTCAGAAACTGCTTATCCTCCTTGAAGGTTCTTGAACATCTGTGAGACATTCAGGAAAATCAGTTTTAAACTGTTGTTCCCACAGATCATTAAATTTCACAACTGAAATTCTGTTACATTCACATTCAATGTCTCCTGATCATTATTCATTTTTCCTCCTAATGGTCCATTAATTGTTCATCCAAGCAACGTTCTCACACCATAAGGTCTGTCATTTTGACTCTTATTACTTTTAGAGGTTTGAGAGCTTTTGGTACATCCAATCCAATTAACATTTCAATCTTGGCATCAATCTTAGGTAAGCAAACATCTTTTAGATGAGCCTCCACTGTTTGATATTTTCTTGATATTGGAATATTCTCCTTATTCACAGGCAGTGTCTTCTGAGTATATAGACTTGGAAGATCGCAAAATTTAATGCTATTTAATCCAGCCAATTGTAAACCTGAAACTATATTAGTTTCAATGTTCTTCATCATTCATTGTCTTCAACAAGATCTATGATCTTGAAGATTAAGTTTTATTCATTACAACAGTACAAAATGATGTGGAACTTCCTGGATCAAGAAATGTGTAGGTCTTCAGTATGAAGCTCTACCTTTTTGCCTTAACTTGCATAGGAACTATTGAGAGGGCTTTGTCACTGGCCCCAGTAAAACTGTTTGTCTGAACTGAAGCTGAAGCATCCTCTCTGACTGTGTCTTTAGTCTTGGATTCAAATTGTTTGAATTCCTTCTCAACTTTACTTCATTGATTATGCAGTAACTTGGATGTTTTAAACTGCATATATCACAACTGAATCGTTTATTACAAGTTTTACTGGTGTGTCCTTGACACAAGCAGCCAAAACATAATCCATCCTTCTTTAAAAAGGTTAATTTCTCATCATACAACTTTTTCTCCAGTCTTGAACATCTTTCTGAAGTATGCTTATCTTTGCAATACAAACAGCTTTCCTGAACAGTCTAATCTTCCTTCTCCTTTGGTTTCTGTTGAGACAAAGACTTAGACTTCTTTACAGCTTTAGGAACTGTTGAAGTATCCTTAATATTTCCAAATACTGGTACAGTGTTAACATGCACGTGCCATTCCAAAAATTGAACAACATCCTCAAAAGTGGCGACCCTTCCGGGAAGCATCTTAAGTTCTGCAACTTTGGTTCTCCATAAATCCTTCAACTTACAAGGCAATTTGTTTGTAATAATCGACAAATTAGAAAGCAAATTCAACTCTTAGAAATGTACACTACTTCCCATTGAGTTACAACATCCTCTCAGAAAGAGTGCATATGCTTGTAAAACCTTTGTGTTCTCTGATTTTATTGCTGACCAAGAAAGAATCTTGGTCTATGTGGATCCTTGCAGACACACAACCAGACGGGTTGAGCTCAGTGAGCAGAAAACTGGTTTATGTGGATCCTTGCAGACACACAACCAGACGGGTTGAACTCAGTGAGCAGAAAACTGGTTTATTGCTGGCTGCCGGGGTGGACTTATACTCCCAACCTGAACCTGGCTGAGAACTGCACTGGGGGTGGGGGCCGCCGTCACTCGGGCATCACGTGGTCCCCCAGTGCGGGCTTCTGAGCCCGGTGCTGAGAAGAAGGGGAAACCCCCGACGGCGCCATTTTGGCTGGCTGCCCCGCCACGTGGATTACAAGTGGGGCCGGTTCGCCTGCCTAGTGGTGTGCCGCCACACAGCACCACCCCCCCCATAACCAGTGCCAATGTCCTACTGCAGGGGGCACTCTCTGTACCTGCAGGAGTGTACCACTGCAGTGGGTGGCCACGCTTCTTGGGCTGGGCCACAATCACTGGTTCGGTGAGGTCGAGGTGCGCTGGCTTCAGCCTGTCCACAGTAAACAGCTCCTGCCTGCCACCGATGTCCAGCATGAATGTAGACCCTGAACGCTGGACAACCCTGTACGGCCCCTCATAAGGTCACAATGCAATAATTCTTTTGCTCTTTTAAAACCTTGGTCTGGATTCATATGTTGGCAACTTTTGACTAACTCCTTCACCATTGTATTTTTCCAAGTAGTAATGATGATCTTTAGTGTTTTTAGTGTTACTTTCAATGTGATGTTCATCTTCAATTTCAAACTGTGCAATTCACAGACAGATTCTCACACTTCTGGAATATTCTATTATTACAGCATGGATGTCTTTTGGCTTTAAATCAAGATGTTAATTCTTTTAGACAAATTTTACAAGCCTTTCTTCCATACAAAGTTCACAATTAAATTTTTCTTTGGATCACAATAAAGTCAAAACTTTTCTTATTCTAATATATCCTAATTTCAGAATATCATCTTTCAAAGTGTGAGCTGTGATATCCCAAATTTAGATCTCTTTAATCCAACAAATCAAACTCTGTGGCTGTTACTTTATGTAGTTTTAATTCATTAATAAAATAGATAAACATATTGCATAGCTTTGCTTTAAGACTTTCATGACGGTGAATAACAAAGTATTTACTGTATGATCGAGATACAAAAGATGTATAGAGATAATAACTAGCTTAAAGAGATACACAATCTTAAAGAGATACAAAAGTGGAAAGAAAAATTTCTTTCTTCACATCTTATAGAACGAAAGGCAAGTCATTAGTCTGGGCGGATATTACATGTTAACACAACAAATAATAGTTCTCTTAAAGAGACTGACAGAAAATGAACTAAGAATCAAAAACACAAGGTTTTAACTTTTATTCTGTGTGAGTGGAAAGAAAAAGGTTGAGAACCACTGATCTAGATGATGATGGGGATAAATGAAACAGAGAGAGATCAGAACAGAGCAAACACCATATTATTTACTAGTGTAAGGTGTGTGCAGGAGTTTGATCATGAAGTTCCTATCAATCATGAACTTTAAAGCTGATTAATTGCCCTCCCTTAGCTCAATAGAGTGACTTTTCATGTTCATTAGTGAGGCTGAGGTTCAGGGAGGCACATCGCAGGAAAGATGTGATAGGAAGAGTGCAGAAGAGATCCACCAGGAATTAGTCCATATACCGAGGAGCAGGAATAGGCTATTCAGCTCATCAAGTCTGTCCCGCCATTTAATCATGAGCTGAACCAGTTTCCCATTCAGCCCCACTGCCCGGCCTTTTCCCCATAACCTTTGATGCTCTGTCAATGCAGAGTCAATCTTTGCCTTAAATACACCCAATGACCCAGCCTCCACAACTGCGTGTGGCAACAATTCCACAGATTCACCGCCCTCTGGCAGAAGAAATTCCTCGGCATCTCTGTCCTAAGCAGACACTCTTCAATCCTGAAGCGGTGCCCACTTGTCCTGGACTTTCCCACCATGGGGAAACTACTTTTCTACATCTACTCTGTTCAGGCCCTTCAACATTCAAAATGCTTCCACGAGATTCCTCCTCGTTCTCCTAAATTCCAATCTGTACAGGCCAGGAGCTGTCAAACGCTCCTCAAATAATGATTCTTTCATTCCCAGAATCATCCTTGTTGAACCCTCTCTGAACCCTCTCCAATGTCAGCACATCCTTTTTTAAATGAGGATTCCAAAACTACTCCCAATACTCCAAGTGAGGTCTCACCACTGCCTTATGAAGCCTCAACATCACATCCCTGCCCTCATATTCTATTCCTCGTGAAATGAACACAGCGTTGCATTTGCCTTCTTCACCACCGACTCAACCTGCAAGTTTACCTTCAGGCCGTCCTGCACGAGGACTCCCAGGTCCCTCTGCATCTGGGAATTTTCAATATTCTCCCCACTTTAAAAAAGTAGTCTGCCCCTTTTATTTCTACTAAAGAGCATGACCGAACATGATGCCTCCTTTGACACTTCTCTGGCCATTCTCCGAATCTATCCAAGCCCTTCTGCAGCCTCCCTGTTTCGTCGACACTACCTGCTCCTCCACCCGCCTTCTTTGTATCATCTGCCAGGATCTTGCCAAGAAGGGAGAGGTTTAGTTACAGGGAGAGAGCGGATGGGATGCTATGTCCTCGTTGGATGATGGGAGGCTGAGGGGTGACCTAACGGGAGTTTGTAAGATTATCAGTGACATGAGTGTGGTGCGCTGTTAGCCAGAATCAGACACACAAGGTAAGACTGTACAACAGGCTTTAATCCACAAAGACTTCCACAGAGCCAGGCTGCAGCAACTCTGAGTGAGGCCTCGGGAGGCTGGCGCAGGCTTATATCCCGGAGGGTGATTGACACCCGACCAGGTGGGGCTTGATCCATTCAGGCCGACTGATTGACAGCCGGCCAGGTGTTGTCCTGTCCCCTTACACTCTTGCAGGTACAGAGGTTGCCCCCTGCAGTAAGCCGGTGGTACACTCCTGTAGGTACAGAGGCTCCCCCCTGCAGTAGGCCGGTAGTACACTCCTGCAGGTACAGAGGCTGCCCCCTGCAGTAGGCCGGTGGTACACTCCTGCAGGTACAGTGGTTGCCCCCTGCAGTAGGCCGGTGGTACACTCCTGTAAGTACAGAGAGTGCCCTCTGCAGTAGGATGGTGGTACACTCCTGCAGGTACAGAGAGTGCCCCCTGCAGTAGGCTGGTGGTACACTCCTGCAGATACAGAGAGCGCCCCCTGCAGTAGGCCGGTGGTACACTCCTGCAGATACAGAGAGTGCCCCCTGCAGTAGGCCAGTGGTACACTCCTGCAGGTACAGAGAGTGCCCCCTGCAGTAGGATGGTGGTACACTCCTGCAGGTACAGAGAGTGCCCCCTGCAGTAGGCTGGTGGTACACTCCTGCAGGTACAGAGAGTGCCCCCTGCAGTAGGTTGGTGGTACACTCCTGTAGATACAGAGAGTGCCCCCTGCAGTAGGCTGGTGGTACACTCCTGCAGGTACAGAGAGTGCCCCCTGCAGTAGGCCGGTGGTACACTCCTGCAGGTACAGAGAGTGCCCCCTGCAGTAGGCTGGTGGTACACTCCTGCAGGTACAGAGAGTGCCCCCTGCAGTAGGCCGGTGGTGTACCACCCCAATGGGAAAGTCGGTCTTTTTCCCAAGGCGAAGGGGCCTTAAACTGGAGGGTGCAGGTTTAAGGTGAGGGGGAGACATTTAAAGGGGATCTTAGGGCCAGGTTTTTCACACAGTGGTGGTTGCATGAAACAAGCTGGTGGAAGGGGCAGGTGCAGTTACAATGGTTAAAAGGTGTTTGGACAGTGACTTGGATAGGAAATGAGTAGGGTGTCACAAGAGTGCTGGAGAAACTTAAGTCTGCAGACGCTGTGATTGTCGTCGTCTCGCAGCATCCATAGAAGGTAAAAATATATTACCAACGTTTCGGGCCCGAGGCCTTCCTGAAGAAGACCTAGCTGAGTTCCTGTAGCATTTCTGTCTTTTGGCTATTGTGGTGTGTCGGTGTGCGCACTGTGTTGTGGAAAATACGTTGTTTCGTCTGATTGTTTATGTACAGTCAGATGATAATGAACTTGACCTTGACCCTAAGAGGCTCATGTAGCTGCAGAAAGTAAGATTTTCAGTGTATCTGTATATTGGACTCGTGTATCTAACAATCATAGAACAGACTCGATGGGCCTAGTGCCCCTTTATCTTGTGAACAACCTATCATCCTTATGGAGTGAAACATGAATGTCTGCAGACACTGAAATTGTAGTTAAAAACACCAAAAATGCTGGAGGAGCTCAGTAAGTCCATAGGAGGTAACCCTTATACTGTATCACTGAGGTTTCGGCCTATGCCCTTCTTCAAGGTATGAATAAAAAGGCAGGAGGAGGGGGAGATAGAAAGGGCAGGGGGCCAACAGGCAAAAGAAGATTATTGGGCATGGACAGGACAAGAGGGGAAAGGTGACAAATGATCGGGTGAGGGACTGTGAATGCAGAGCTGAAGGAAAGGAGTCAGAAGGCCGTTTTATAAAGGAAAAAAAAAACAACTTTTAAAGGTGGGCTCGTATTGCTGACTCTACTTTCATAAATGCTCCGGGAGTGGCTCCAAGATGCCAGCTCCGATCCTTCCACGGGGGTAGTTCCAGCGCTGGAGTGCAGCGCTCCACCTCGTTTCATAAATGTACAGCCACTGCAAACGGCTGGCCGGAGGCAGGCTGACAACATCAGCCCGCGACCCAGGACCTGGTCGAGTCGCGACCTGCCTGCATGGACGCTGTTACATTTCCACCTTGAAGGTGAAGGTGCCCAGGAGCAAGCAGAGGATGACACTATCAGGTAGGGGGTCGATTGCATCAGGTAGGCTAGATTATTTTTTAAAGCGGAGATTTGGTCAGGCTGAAGAATGGTCAATGGCCGACTTCATTACCCACAATTCCACGCAGCTGGAACCGCTCTGCATTTCCCAGAGCATTTCTAGCTGCGTGGGGGATTTTGGGTAACAAAGACGGCCATCGATCACTGCGTATTTATGCCATCATGTGGACAGGTAGCGCCGCAGCAACAGTCGTCCCGCCTACATTGGCTGTGGAGGTTGGACTGAGGCGCTGCTCCACATAAAAGTGATGCTTAGTGGCCTTTTAGGGCTCCTGTATAAAAAGGCGAGGACAGATTTTTCTCTGCCATTGGAGCCAGCCTTGAAGCGGAAGCCCTCCATAAAATCACCCAGAGTTAAAAGAGGGAGAGACAGAGGGAAGGAGACATAGGGAGTTCTTTTCAAGTCAAATTTGTTGTCATCTACAAGTACAACCTGACGAAAGTGTTCTCCGCTCCTCAGTGCAAAACATACTGACACACAACCAGACACAACACACCTATAGACAAACAATACATATGCAGGGCAGACTCTGGGTGAGCACATGGTTGTAGAGCTTGAGAACATGATAGGCTGCAGAAGTTGTCATTGTAGTAAACACGCCAAAATGCTGGAGGAACTCACCCGGTCTTTTCAGCATCTATAGGAGACAAAGGTACATTGTCGACACTTTGGTCCTGAGCCCTTCCTAGAGCTTGAGGGCAGCAGGGAGTGCAGAGGGGGTAGAGAGAGAGAGACTTTCACAGAACTCCCCTGATAGAACCATAGAACATTACTGCACAGAAACAGGCCTTTCAGCCCTTCTAGTCTGTGCCGAACTAGTATTCTGTCTCGTCCCACTGAACTGCACCCAATCAATATCCCTCCATACCCCTCCCATCCACGTACCTGTAGAGGAGACGAACTCTCTGCTCTTGGCACTGTGTGACCTGCTGAGTTCCTCCACCAATTTTAATACTCGCCCTTATTGTCGTTTGATTCCCAGTTCCTTAGTTTGCCATGATTTTGATTGGCGGGTGACAGAGGTGGAAATGAACCAATTAGATTTGAATGGAAACCACAGGTGCCTGACCATTAGGAAGAAGCAAAGCAATTAAGGAAGAAATAAACGAAAATTGAAGGCATTTGGGGAATCAAATTGGACTTTTACGATGAACATTATGGCCACATCTTTTTTTCCAGTGGAAGGTTTGTAGCAAACATTATCCCCCATCTCGCAAATAATGGAAATCAATAGCAATTTTCTCAGTACGATCTGGTCTCATTTCCTTTGAATTCCAGTTCTGCTCGACCAAAGTCTTGTCGAAATTTTGATAGATTGGCTTATTGAGCTATAAAGAAACTGATTGGAAGGACAGGTATTTAACTGCAACACAAATGCGATTACAGTAACTTCCTTTTCTTCAAGTATTCTATTAGGGCAGAAGTATCAGGGGGATAGAAAACTAATGGCATTTGAGTCCCATTCGCAATATAATTACTCTAATGGGCTTATCTTGATGCTTGTAACTTCTGCAGTCTGCATTTGGTCACTCAAGATGGTATTTCAATCAGCTTGGAATTTCCTGATGCATGCATGCAGGAATTCAGGCTGCACTGCGGTCATGGACAGCATTCTAAAACGGAGAATTTCACATTTAACCCATTAATGAACATTTCACTTCCCCCTGATGGATGGATGCTTGCAGGAGGTTGCAAGAGACTTTTTACAATAATTGCCTAACTAATGGCTTTAAGTCCTCACAATACTTTGACAGATTGTCATTTTCAACAAGGAGAGAGGCTTTTATTCAAGGCAAATAGGATATTTGATTTCCGATTTTGACAGACAATCTACATTTTTACCATTGTCTCGACCCAGTCAAGGTTCTTCAGTCTTTTTTAAATCTCATAATATTTCTAGTTTTTATTACGCACCCTTTCAAACATTTGTGAACGTGATTCCAAATTGGAATAATGAAGAAATAGATTGCAAGCCTTTCACTGTTAGGCTATGATTGGCTGCTGCCAGCTGGACACGCCTCCTGAGACCAATCCTATCCATAGGCCTTTGCATGCTCCCCATTCCACTCTGCCTTCATCCATCAATGAGGTTGACGGTTATTCCAGTCTATAGTTAATAAAAGCCTGATAGTTTCACAACTGATTATTGATGGCGCGTCATTCACGATGCTCCAAAGCACTTTGCTGCCAAGAGCGTCTATTTTTGATCGTTATTGCTGTTTTACCATGAGAATAATAGCAGCAGCTCCCCAAAACTGCCAGGTGATCAGGGCAATGATGTTGCGGGGTTCATTGAGGAGCCTGATGGCTGCGGGGAAGAAGTTGCCTTTGATCTGGGCTGTGATTCCCCCTCCTGAGCCTTCTCCCCGATGGGTGGATGGGGCGTGATGGGGCCTTCGGCCGTGTTGGCTGCTTTTCCCTGGGTAGTGGGAGATGCAGGTGTGCCCATAGGAGAAGAGGGGTCTGCGTTATGGTCTGGGCTGTAGATTTGCTGGGCGCATTGCAGCGAGGGATGGGAGCTAATCAGCTCAAGATCAGAAGAAGCTGCAGAAGGGCAATGAAAGCAGTTGGGCCAAAGAGCCTATTTCCATTGCTGCAAAACTCAAGGACAGCACAGCACCTGTTTCCGAGTGGATAGTCAAGAGAAGATAATGGAGGGGGGAGTGGCACAGAGTTAAAATTCAAGGTCCTGTGAAGGACTCTTGAAGGGCCGACATGGCCTGTTTCCGTGCTGTAAACAGTTATATGGTTATATGATTATATGGTTAAAGCATGTCGAGGTCAGGTATTATCTGCATGAGACATGAAGAGAATGAACTGCTCATACAAACTTTCCGACACTCTATTCTTCATTGAACGGTATTTATTTATTTTTATATTTGGATATAGGGATCGCATATATTGTCGTGGCTTTCCCTCGTAGTCGAGGATGATGGTCTTTGTTCCGTTGTTCCACAGAGCAAAGACGCCTGTGCATGTATTTGTTTAATGTGAACTTGATGTTTCACTCCAAGGAGCACTTGATTCTTCACAAATCAACCAGCTAATTCCAACAGGACGGAAACCACAGCGATTGGAGCTGATGGATTTGTTGCAGCCTTTGAGTTCAGAGCAACTTCGTCCGCCTGCTCCACCATTGGGGACTTGGTCGGTTTGATCTTTGTTGGGGACCTCCCCCCTTGACCTTACCACCATGGGTGGCCCCACCAGGACCAGAGCTCCAGACGGCATCGCTCTCAGGATCTCAGGACCAGGCAAGCTTCTCCATCACGACAAGGTGGCAATCCAGAGAAGCATCTGCATATATTTCCGTTTGCCTGTTGGCGTGTTTTGCCTGGACGTGTGTCTGGCCATTTTTGCGCCGAAGAATGCTATCACTCAGGTTATACTTATACAATCAAATGAACTTGCTGCCCGAAGTTAGAAATAGGAAGTAAAATTTGAAAAGCAAATTAGCAGGCAGAGAAAACAATGATAGATGTTTCTTTGTTACTATGTTATTAAAACTGGTTATCATCTTGCAGTTTTGAAGAGTTGTAGACAATAGACAATAGGAGCTGGAGTAGGCCCTTCGGCCTGTCGAGCCAGCACCACCATTTTACAGATCATGGCTGATCACTAACATCAGTACCCCTTTCCAGCCTTATCCCCATAACCCTTAACTCCTTTGCCCACTAGAGTCTTATCTAACTCTCTTTTGAACATAATCAGCGAATCTGCCTCTACCACCCTCTGTGGCAGAGCATTCCACAGATTCACACTTCTCTGGGTAAAAAAATGTTTTCTCATCTCCGTCCTGAAGGGCCTACCCTGTATTCTTAAACTATGCCCTCTAGTCCTCGTCTACCCCATCATTGGGAACAAGTAATCCGACTTCACCCTGTCTATCCCCCTGATGATTTTATATACCTCAATCATGTCCCCCCTCATCCTTCTAAACTCCATCAGATACAAGTCCAGTTTTTCTAGCCTTTCAGCATATGTCAACCCCGCCATCCCTGGAACTAACCTTGTAAATCTGCGCTGCACACCCTCTATAGCTAGTATGTCCTTCCTCGAAATTGGAGACCAGAACTGGACGCAATACTCCAGGTGCATCATGCAAATTGTCTGCCCTGATTCCCACAACAGTGCTCACAAAATATACTTCCTTGACACCAAAGTGCTTTGCAATGTTGTGAAGGAAGCTTGTGATCTATTTTGGCAGATATCCCTCTGAACCTTCTTTATCCCTTGACTATTGGATAATTCTTATCTGCACCAATAATACTTTCAAATTCAGATTTATTGTCAGAAGACATGCATGGCATCACGTACAACCCTGAGATTCCTTTTCACCGCGGTCGCAGGAGAATTACCACTTATTAATAGTGCAAAAAAAACTGCACACTGTGTACGTGTAAACAAGTAAAGAAATGTCAACAATACAGAGAGAAAAAATCAACAAAGTGCAAAAGTAAGAGTTCTTCAATGATCGAATTTGTCATTGAGTCTGATGGTGGAGGGGTCGCCACTGTTCCTGAACCTGGTGGCGCGAGTCTTGTGGCACTCGACGGTAGCAGTGAGAACAGAGCGTGGGGACTGAGTTGTGTGGATCCCTGATGATTACTGCTGCCCTCTGATGTGGGGAGGGTTTTGATGGAAGGAAGGGTTTTGATGGTGGAGAGGGTCTGTGATGACCTGGGCTGTGTCCACCACCTTTAGCAGGCTGTTACACTCAGGGGTATTGGTGTCCCCAGACCAGACGATGATGCAGCCGGTCAGCACACTTTCCACCACACCTCTGTAGAAATTTGCCAGGGTTTCTGATATCATACTAAACCTCTGTAAACTCCTGAGGAAGTAGAGGCGCTGACGTGCTTTCTTCATGATGCCATTGGTGTGTTGGGTCCAGGAAAGGTCCTCCGAGATAGTGATTTGCACGAACTTAAATTTTCTCCACTTCTGATCTTCCAATAATCACTGGATTGTACACCTCTGGGTTTCCTTTCCTGAAGTCAACAATCAGCTCCTTGTGCGAGGTTGTTGTGGGTGCACCATTTGGCCAAGTTTTCAATCTCCCTCCTATATGCTGTCTCACCACCCTTTATATACAACCTTCTACTGTGGAGTCATCGGCGAATTTGTAGATGGTGTTAGTGTCGTACCGAGCCTCCCAGTCACAGGTGTAATGCTTCATGCATAACAAAGTCTATGTAGTTGGAGGTAGAGGTGAGTAGTGTTGTAGATTTTCACAAGGCCAGGCAGCATCCGCAGTAGGGGCATGGTTGGTGTAAAAACACAAATGCTGGAGGAACACAGGAGGTCTTACAGTGTCCAGAGGAGGGATAGATATATTACTAACATTTCCGGCCTGATCCCTTCTGCAAGGTAAAGAAGGGCTCATGTACAAAATGTCGATACTCTATATTTTTACCTCTTAAGGACTTTATGGTTGTGGTAAAAACACAGAAATGCTGGAAGAACTTAGCAGTGTCCATAGGGAGTAAAGATAAATAACCGACGGTTCGGACCTGAGCCCTTCCTTAAGGCATGAGTAAAAATCAGCCAGGCACCTGTATTATAAGGCTGTGGAAAAGGGATTTTCCCCAATTCTAGCATGAACTGCTTGTTGTTTCCAGCTGAGCACTTATCGTGGGTCAAGAAGAACGTTTTTGAACAACTTGCTCTTGGTTTTACTTAACCATCATGGATCTGAAGCTGCCCCTGTGTTTCAATCGCTGCAGATGCTACCTGACCTGTTTTCGTCTTTTCTCCAGCTCACTGGCGTCATTCGGGGGGGGGGGGGGGGGTGGGGATGTGTGTGGTCTGCACCAGGCGTCACCATCAGAGGGGGTGACACCAACATGTCTGTTGATTAAATTTCTGTGTAATGTTTCAGCAGAAAGGTATTATTTTTTATATAATAAAAACATTTCTCGTCAGCCCAGCTTTTTACATGAATCAGTACACCTACAATGCTAAAACTCAAAGCTCATTTCCTTTTTGGACCTTCTAATGGGGTCCGGTCAGAGCTCTTGTTATTACCCGATTACAACCACGCTTTGATCACGTGGTTCCGTCTGCACGAGCGACCAGCACGCGCTGTTGTTTTCTTGCTGCTGGCGTTTTGATAGTCGCTGCTTTTGTCAAATTTTCTGGTATTTTTGCTACAATATTGTGGTCATTAGTATTTGTGAACCGAGATCAATAATGTTTTTTGAGAATGAAGTAGTCATTACAGGAAAAGGAGGAGAAAAATAAAAAAAAAGGCTTTTTATAGTATTATTTCATTGATGAGTCAATTTCCATAAATGCATTTGTCTACAAGTTCTATATTATTTGGGTCATTATTGATTATGCAAACCTCATCCATTAATGTATCTCGTGTGTTACGAGCAGAGGACTCCAAAATCCAGCAGCAAGACAATGATTACTTGAACAAAAATGATTTTAATTTTCTTCATACATAATAATAAGATCAATCTTTAACTTGTTACTATTAACTTAACCCCCTTCTAATTCTAAGCGCATGTGTTCTTTGCTTCACTGTCCAATCATTCACTTTTCACTTCTCCAAGTTCACCGCTATTAGGCAATTCTCACTCTGTGCACAGAATTTAACATTTATCATCTTCATCAGGCTCTTATGCTTTAACTTAAAGTTGTTACCACTCAGGTTGGTTTCAGAAAGATATTCGTTGTTCACTGGACACACACACGAACTGATCTCCTTCAATCAGCCACTGACAAATCTTGCCGAAGAAACTTGGCCCCTTGTGGGTTTTTACAAAAGATAATCTCTTCTTCCAGGTTCTTTTCCCCCTATTTCAGGTAAGCACGTTAACCAGCCAAAATCTCTGGAATTAACTACAGAGATTTAGAATAGGCTGAACTCAGAACTCAGAACCTGTCTTGAAATGGGGTCTTGCAGCAGGTCTGCGAAACGTTCAATCTTCAACACCCACTGCTGCAGTAAAATGGACTCTCTCCCTCTCCCCAAAGAAAGGCATGTTTCTTTCTCTTTGTTTGCAAAACCACATGACCCCTCCGAGGACAGCAGACTTCAACCAGAAATTTGGATTGCTGGCGTCAGTTTAGCAATAAAAGATTAATCAGTTTCTGAGCTTGGATATCTGTTCAAACATGCTATTGCTTTCTTTAAAGACATTACTCCAGTGGTTCTCAACCTTTTTCTTTCCACTCACGTCCCACTTCAAGTAATCCCTCGATGCCCCCCAAAGTTCCTCAACATGGTTATCCAACTGCACGAAAACCAACAAGGTTGGGTCAGATACAGCAATGAGCTCTCTGAACCCTTCTCCATTAACAATGGCGTGAAGCAAGGCTGCGTTCTCGCACCAACCCTCTTTTCAATCATCTTCAGCATGATGCTGAAACAAGCCATGAAAGACCTCAACAATGAAGATGCTGTTTACATGCAGTACCGCACGGATGGCAGTCTCTTCAATCTGAGGCGCCTGCAAGCTCACACCAAGACACAAGAGCAACTTGTCCGTGAACTACTCTTTCCAGACGATGCTGCTTTAGTTGCCCACTCAGAGCCAGCTCTCCAGCGCATGACGTCCTGCTTTGCGAAAACTGCCAAAATGTTTGGCCTGGAAGTCAGTCTGAAGAAAACTGAGGTCCTCCATCAGCCAGCTCCCCACCATGACTACCAGCCCCCCCACATCTCCATCGGGCACACTGAATTCAAAACGGTCAACCAGTTTACCTATCTCGGCTGCACCTTTTCATTGGATGCAAGGATCGACAACGAGATAGACAACAGACTCGCCAAGGCAAATAGCGCCTTTGGAAGACTACACAAAAGAGTCTGGAAAAACAACCAACTGAAAAACCTCACAAAGATTAGCGTATACAGAGCCGTTGTCATACCCACACTCCTGTTCGGCTCTGAATCATGGGTCCTCTACCGGCATCACCTACGGCTCCTAGAACGTTTCCACCAGCGTTGTCTCCACTCCATCCTCAACATTCATTGGAGCGACTTCATCACCAACATCGAAGTACTCGAGATGGCAGAGGCCGACAGCATCGAATCCACGCTGCTGAAGATCCAACTGCGCTGGGTAGGTCACGTCTCCAGAATGGAGGACCATCGCCTTCCCAAGATCATGTTATATGGCGAGCTCTCCACTGGCCACCGTGACAGAGGTGCACCAAAGAAAAGGTACAAGGACTGCCTAAAGAAATCTGTTGGTGCCTGCCACATTGACCACCGCCAGTGGGCTGATATCGCCTCAAACCGTGCATCTTGGTGCCTCACAGTTCGGCAGGCAGCAACCTCCTTTGAAGAAGACCACAGAGCCCACCTCACTGACAAAAGACAAAGGAGGAAAAACCCAACACCCAACCCCAACCCACCAATTTTCCCTTGCAACCGCTGCAACCGTGTCTGCCTGTCCCGCATCGGACTTGTCAGCCACAAACGAGCCTGCAGCTGACGTGGACATTACCCCTCCATAAATCTTCGTCTGTGAAGCCAAGCCAAAGAAGAAAATGCCATCGGTGCTCTGAGATTAGTAAGGGATTGCTTCAGGTGGGATGTAGGTGGATATAAAAAGTTTGAAAAGCGCTGTTTTAATCGTCCCTCATTGACTCGTTATGTGCACGGTTTCATAACCCCAAAGAAAATGGGCCAATGACAATTTTTCCCAAACAAAATATTTCAGTAACAATTGGGTCTAGAGCAATGATTCTCAACCTTCCCTTCCCACTCACATCCCACCTTAAACAATCCCTTACTAATCACAGCATCAATGGCATGGGGATTACTTAAAGTGGGACGTGAGTGGAAAGAAAAAGGTTGAAAACCACTGCAATAGTCCATTTCAATTCTGCAATATCAGTCCAATTATCACCTCCTTGTGAAGACTTCACAGGCATTCTTCATGGTTTCTGTAAGTCGATGGCAGACCTGAAGGCTCCCCCTGCACAGGTTACTGCATTCAAATGAGATGTTTGTTTGTGAAATGTAACTGAGATGTCTGATTGTGAAGTGTGACCTCAACTCATTAACTATACCTTTTTAAGGTATATTTTTATCATACATTTATTAACCCATATCAACACATGTAACAATAAAAGTTTAACATTAAAATCAACATAATTTGGATGTAGTTATTAAATGCTTTTACCTTGAATTCTATTGTTTTCTTACCAGATTTTCACTTTAACCACATGAAACTATGTAAATACATTTAGACTGTGCATATGATATTGTAATTTAAAGGTTTAATTTTAATTTTGCTAGTTGTTTATCTCACAATTATCGCCTTTACTTTCAGTGATATCCAGGAATTATGATTTACAAGTAACATGAGTACCAAAAACATGATTAACTATGTGGTTTGGTACAGGAGGAGGCCCATGGGGGTGGGAGGTGGGGTGACACCATACTACACTGGGTGACGCCACTGCTCCAGCTTCCCAACTTTAATTATATCAATTAAAGGATCATTTCTTGCCATAATGAAGGATAATGTAAGCACTCTTCTTCCAAAGAGAGCCCGAGATGATTAATCTTTTGGTTGAACCGACTCAACTACACTGCTCATCTGTTAGATATTAGCTTCAACAGAGTTGAACTCCGACTGACTGTTTTGGGAGTGCCACCTTAAAATTAGGTGGTCATATTTTTGAGTGGGATTTGACTAACTGTTCAACTGAGTCGTGAAGAGATTGATGTGCAAAGGGACCTGGGGGTCCTCGTGCAGGGAAACCTAAAAGTCAATGACCAGGTGAAATCAGGAGTGAAGAAATCGAATGCTATGTTGGCCTTCATTTCAAGAGGAATAGGGTACAGAGTAAAGAGGTGTTGATGAGGCTCCATGGGGCACTGGTGAGACCCCATTTGGAGTACTGTGTGCAGTTTTGGGTCCCCTATCTTAGAAAGGATGTGACGATGTTGGAGAGAGTGCAGAGGAGATTTACCAGGATGATTCCCAGAATGCAAGGGCTAGCGTATGAGGAGCGTTTGGCAGCTCTTGGGTTGTATTCATTGAAGTATAGGAGAATGAGAGGAGATCTCATAGAGGCATTTCGTATTTTGAAAAGTTTAGATAGGGTGGATGGGGGTAAGATGTTTCCCTTGATTGGTGAATCGAGAACAAGGGGTTCTGAAAATTAGAGGTTATCCATATAAAACCGAGATTAGAAATAACTTCTTTAGCCAGAGGGTGATGGATCTGTGGAACTCGCTGCCGCATACAGTAGTGGAAGCCACATCACTGGTGGTATTTAAACAATAAATAGACAAGTATCTCATTAGTGAGGGCATCAAGGGATATGGGGAAATGGCTGGAAATTGGAACTAGTGTAGAGTAGCTCACTGTAGATTTACAGAACAGACTCGATGGGCCTAGTGGCCTGCTTCTGTTCCTTGGTCTTGTGAATTTTGTGTGCCTATTCCCTTCACTTTCTTTGTACCCAGCAGTGAAATGTGTCTTTTATCTTTGGGTATAGTTCAGAGGAGGGATGGGACTGGAGGCAACCCATCTGTTGTGGCTGCTTCCATACTTACCTCTGCAGAGGGGGGGGGGGCTTGTTAAAGAAATATGTTGTTAATGTTCCACACTGACATATCTGTCTATGGCCTCATGCACCGCCAAACAGAGGTCACCTGCAAATTGGAGGATCAACACCTTGTATTCTGTCTGGGGACCCTCCAACCAGACAGTATTAACATCGACCTCCAGTTTCCATTAACCCCCTTCCCTGAGGATCTCTCTTTCCCCATTCCTCCAGCTTCCCACCTCTTCCCTTCCCTCTCCATTCAGAGAGCTAACTTCCCCACTATCACCGCTCAGCTTTTTCCCTCTTCTACCCTCCCACCTGTACTCTGACTTATACACCTGTTAGCTTGTACCTCCCCTGCCCATTCTCCCTCATCTCTTCTCCGTACCTCCCACCCCCAACCTTTTCATTCAAGTGCCTGCCTATTGCTTTGCTCATACCTGACGAAGGGCCCAGGTCCAAAATGTGGGTAACCCTTCACTTCCTGTGGATGCCGCGAGACCTACTGAATTTCTTCAGCACTTCTGTGTCTTGAAGTGTTAACCATTTGCCTTGATGTCTGGCTGTGAACTTTGCAGGGAAAGAGGTTTTATTATGATGGGTCGTGCATTTTTCCTAATGGATTATGTGCCATGTTCAACACCTGAACATTGAAGACACAACATGTCCTTTATTGGCAATATTTAATTGAACTTAATTGTTTATTTTTATGTACTCCAAGGGCAAAGTTTAGATCTATTGTCAGAGAACAGACATGGCGTCACAGACGACCAAAGTTCCCGCTCATGTTTAGTCGTCAGTGCGTGCAAAAATCTTACTTTGTGCAAATTTTGTTCCAGGGATCAAAGTATGTGCGCACTGAATGCTTGTGCAAATGTAAACCTGAAATTGTTTCAAGATAATTTTGACACAGCCTGTTTCTCATGGCTAATAAAACAGCATTGGGATGTTTTAATTTAATACAGGAATGATGAATGACTTGTTTAACCAACTAACTTATTAGCAGAAATAGCTGAGAGATTATTTTCAATACACATGATTATTAATTCCTACATTATTTTAGGTAACTGACCTTTTGTGTCCACATTAATTTCCTTTGTGCTTTGGTCGCAAAAATAGGTGTGCACGCCTGCATAGCTTAGAGGGAACGGTGCAGACAACCCTGAGATTCCTTTTCCTATGGGCTAGGCAGAATTTCCACATCTTGGAAACTGTAAACTTTACTCAAGAAACAAAAAGATAGCTGTACAAAAGAGAGAAATGGGAATAAATGTAAACACATTGACTGTGGGGGAAAAAATAAATACATTGCAAGATAAGGGTCCTTAAATGAGTATCGGAATGAGCTTGTTTTTTGAATATTTTATTTAAAGTATTGAACCATGATACATATAAATAAAAAAACAACATACAGTCAATGAAAATACAAATATCACACTACCCACTCTCCTCCCATAACAACCATCCCCCTCCCCCCCACTCTATCCCCCCTATACCCAACTCTCCTAACCCACTAACCTTACCCCCAAAAATGAAGAAAGGAGATATAAACCATAACAACATATTTAATGACCATGGATTAGAGTAACACAGCATGGGCGGAGAATTCACTATTTTAAACCCATATAATCCAAATAAGGGCTCCAAATTTTCCGATTTAAAAAAAAAATTATCTCATAAATTATATGTTTCTCCAATGGAATACAAGATCTCGATTCCATCTATGTAGAATCAAATCCGTCTCATTTTTCCAAGTAATCGCTAAACATTTCCTGGCTACGGCCAATGCTAGTCTCAAAAATGTAATTTGAAATCTAGTTTGTCTTAATTCTAAGCTCAACTCCTTAATATTAACTCACAAAAATATTGATGGATCCAATGAAAATTTAAATTAAAAAATTTCTTTTAAAAATTCTTTAAGTCGCATCCAAAAAGGTTTTACCATTTGACATGACCAAGTAGAATGTAAAAAAGGAACTTACTTTTTCTGACAGCAAAAACATGAATCTGAATAAATTAGATGATATCTCTCTAACTTTTCTGGTGCTAAATATAATTGATGTATAAAATTACACTGAATGATCTTGCTGTTTAGGATTCTGATGGTGGAGGGGTCGAGTGTACTGCAGAGGTGGCTAAACTACAGCCCCAAGGCCAACTGAGGCCCATTGCCTATCTTAAAGCGGCCTGTTATTTAAAAAAATGGCAGTGCTGGTGAGGACCTGCGGGGAGTGAAGTCTCAGCGCGTCCCTGCCAGGTCCCGCCACCAGTCTGACTCGTCAGCTCTGCACAGGCTTTAAACAGCCTGTTGAAGGAGGCAGCAGTGGCGGTCGAGAAGTGCTGGGCTTCATATTGTTTGGTTCATGACACCTTACATTTTTATGTATGTGGACCACAACCAAAGACATTTGGCCAACCCTGTTCTACGCAGATACAGTAAAACTCCAGTTATCTGGAATTCAAGCAAGTGGGCACCCTCAAGCAAGCAGCAAAAAAAAACACGTGGAAAATAAGTAGGTAAAAAGTACAGAAATTTAAAATTAGTAACTGTGGTTAGTTCGTCAATCACACAACACGCAATTTCAAGCAACCGGCAAATGCAGTTACTCCTATTGGTCATGTTAAGTTCGGTGTGAATGGGTTGTACTGTGTTTGTACTAGTGTAAACTGTTACTAGTATCGGTTGTGTTAAGCCCGATATGACTGGGTTGTACTGTGTGTGAGTGTAAGCAGTTATTGGTATCAGTAATGTCAAGTCTGATGTGACCGGGTTGTACTGTGTAATTGTGTAAACTGTTACTGGTATCAGTCGTGTTAATTTTGTGCAGCAAAGCTGTTACAACATCAGTGACCCGGGTTCAAATCTGGCGTTGTCTATAAGAAGTTTGTACGTTCACCCGGTACCTGCGGGGGGTTTCCTCTGAGTGCTCCAGTTTCCTCCTACCCTCCAAAATGTACGGGGGTTCTTGGTTATTTGGGCAGAACAGGCTTGTGGGATGGAAGGGCCTGGTTCTGTGCTAAAATAGAGGGTTAAAAGGTAAGAAAGGTTTAGTGTATTTTTTTGTTAGAGGGTCAGTTCAACATCAAGGGCTGAAGGGCCTACACTGTGTTATAATATTCTATGTCTATGTTCAATGTTCTCATATTAATAGTTGTTACCTTCTTCAGTTTAGGGCCAACTGGTCAACTACTTGTGGTGAGGAGCAACTGCGGACGTCTGTGGAGCCGAGTCGAAGACAATTTGGTCAAGCACATTGTCACCTCAGTACTGAGACGCACTGACTGGGGTTGGGGCGAAGTGGGGAGACGAAGACTGGCACCATCTCCCACCGCAAAATGAGCTTGGATTAGGGTCACACAGACCTGAAGACACCCATTGATGAGGATTTGAGGACTAATGCAAGGATGAGTGAGTTTGGAGCAACATCAAGGATGACTTGGAACTGCTTTCTTTGAAGAATTTATTGAAAACACTTGTTCAGGATTTTGGCTTTCGCAAACAGTTGTAGGAAACTCCATTAAAAGGTAAGAACTGGTTATTTATTGTTATGGGAAAGTGAGCTTGCAGACTCTGAGGGGGGGTGGAGGAGAGCAGAACACCAGAGATGGAGAGAACACCCCTTGTTGTGAAGGAGAAGCCTGGGAGGTGAACCTACATGGGAGGTGACCATGACAGTGGACCAGTGAAGGGCTCAGCAGCTGAAAGACCCACGCAGGCTGAAAATTACTGATGACTGGCTCATGGCCATTTCTTTTGTTCCGATACTGACTTCTTCATCCATACCTTGCAGAAGGACTCGGTTAGAACTGGCAGAGCGGTTAGCTGAGTGGTTCGCACAGTGCTGTTACAATGCTAGTGACCAGGGTTCAAATTCGGTGCTGTCTGTAAGGAGTTTGTATGTTCACCCTCTACCTGCGTGGGTTTCCTCTAGGTGCTCTGGTTTCCTCCCACCCTTCAAAACATCCCAGGGGTTGTTGGTTAATTGGGTGTAATTGGACAACAGGGGCTCGTGGGCTGCAAGGGCCTGTTACTGTGGTGTGTGTCTGAAGATATCTTTACTTCCTGTCGATGCTGCGAGACCTGCTGAGTTCTTCCAGCATTCCGGTGTTTTTACTGGCTCGTGGGCACCAGATATCAGAACCAGAATCTGAGAGGGCAAGAAGGGCTCCTGAAGGGCCTTGGGCCCTGAAATCTTCCGAATCGTTTGGATCTGGAGCTCGGGTTGCTGATGGCTTGAACAGGAATCTAGGCAGCTGGAGAGGCTGTGGGAGCACCGGAGGTGAGCACAGTGACTCCGAAGGGACCCTCTTTTGCTTCCCCTTCTGGTATTGGCAGGGTGCCAGGCAATGATCACGGTGATTCTTTGTTTACTTTGCCCCAGGCAAAAGCTAAGCTACATCATGTATGTAACAAAGGTTGGAGGAACAGTGGATTAGTGCAGAAAGTTGCCGAAGGTTATAGACAGGGTCAGAGTTGGGCGGAAAAATGGAAGATGGCGTTCAAACTGGAAAGTGTGAGGTGATGCATTTCGGAAGGTTGAACTTGAAGGTGGAGTACATGGTCAGTGGCAGGATTTGTAATAGTGTAGAAGACAGAGGGACCTTGGGGATCCTAATCCAGAGATCCCTCAAGTTTACAAAGCAGAATGATGGGGGAGTTGAGAAGGGTTGCGGTGGGCCGGCCTTCATTAGTCGGGGGATTGAGTTCAAGAGCCGTGAGGTAATGTGGCAGCTTTATAAAACTCTGGTTGGACTGCACTTGATATATCGTGTTCAGCTCTGGTTGTCACATTTCAGGAAGGATGTGGATCTTAAGTGAGGGTGCAGAGGAGATTTATCGGGATGTTGCCCGGATTGGAGAATGTGCATTAATGAGACAAGGCTCGCAGAGCTGGGGCATTTCTCTTTGGAGTGAAGAAGGAATAGAGGCCTGTCAGATGATGAGAAGCATAACTAGGTGAGACAGCCAGCACCTTTGCCCCAGAGGACATTTGTATCAGGTGAGGGGAGACATCAGGGGTCAGTTTTTTTTTTGCACTGGGTGCTTGGAATGCATTGTCGGGGGGTGGGGGGGGGATGTTGGAGGCTGGTACAATGAGACATTCAAAAGAGTCTTGGTCAGGAACATCGATGCAAGAAAAATGCAAGGTTATGTGTGTGAGGTAGGGAAGGATCAGATTGTTGAGTAGGTTTATATAGGTTGGCACAACATTGTGGGTCGAAGTACTGTACTATGCTCTATGTTCTAAGTGGATTTGTGACCCTGTGCTGCGGGACAGCACAGCCACTTCTCATCCATGACTACTTCAGACTAATTGATTCGTTCTAATCCTTTCAGTGGCATGACCTTCACTTGCACTACTTAACTCAATCAGTTTCCAATCAGATATAAACTTGTCAGTTGAAGTGACATCTCCAGGCAACATAACCTAATTGGTGTTTACACACAAACGCTGAGCAAGTCACAGAGCGCTCTTTAGGTATCAAAAATAAAAGACACGTAACAAATGTTTCGGGCCTGAGCCCTTCCTCAACCAGGCAGGTGCCTGAATGAATGATGGGGGAAGGGGCTGGGGGAGCAGCACGGGCAAGGTGTGGATATAGGTGGGAGGGCAGGAGGAGAAAGTTGGGAAGCGATAGGGATAAGAATTGAGGGGAAAGTGGGTTGGGAGCTGGAGGACAAGGAGACAGAGGGATGGGGAAGAGATGGAGATAGGGCAGTGGCCTAACAGAAACCAGAGAAGTCGATGTAAATGCCAACTGGTTGGAAAGCGCCCAGACAGAATATTACGTGTTGCTCATCCAATTAGCCGAATTGGCTTTCACTTGAGTGAGGGGGTTTGAACAGTGCTGTGACTCAAACGGACATTGGGGAGGTGGTGTAATGGTAATATCGCTGCCACCTGACTGTTGCTTCGCACACACACATGCAGCCGGCTCCGGAGCTGCATTCTCCCAGCTATTCCACCTGAAATCGGCTTGAGACACCATTTCAAAGTTCAAATTTATTATCAGAATGCATACATGACATTGTATGTCGTGTATTCTTCTTTCTGCAAGCCAGGATTAGTCATTTTTAGACTGTAAACTGTACTCGTCGGGAACAAAAAAACTGACTGTCCAAATGAAGATGGAGGTATAAATGTACAGCAATAAATAATGCACATATGAGTCCTTGAGCAAATCGCTGAATGAGTCTGATGGTGGAGAGGTAGCAGCTACTCTTGAACCTGGGAATGCTAGTCTTGTGGCACTTACACCTCTTTCCTGATGGTAGCAGGGAGGACAGAGCGTGTGCTGGGTGGTGTGTGTCCTTGCTTGCCGACGGCAGCGTTCCATGTCGACGTTCTCGATGGTTGGGAGGAACACTATTTATGGGGAATTTAGAGTGATTAATAGCTGGCATGGGAGTTTATTGTCATAAACGTTAGAATAATGAAAAATGCATCAAAATTCATATTAACTGCAGCCACACAGACACGTAAGATACATCTCTTTGGCTTGGCTTCGCGGACGAAGATTTATGGAGGGGGTAAAAAGTCCACGTCAGCTGCAGGCTCGTTTGTGGCTGACAAGTCCGATGCGGGACAGGCAGACACGATTGCAGCGGTTGCAAGGGAAAATTGGTTGGTTGGGGTTGGGTGTTGGGTTTTTCCTCCTTTGCCTTTTGTCAGTGAGATGGGCTCTGCGGTCTTCTTCAAAGGAGGTTGCTGCCCGCCAAACTGTGAGGCGCCAAGATGCACGGTTTGAGGCGTTATCAGCCCACTGGCGGTGGTCAATGGGGCAGGCACCAAGAGATTTCTTTAGGCAGTCCTTGTACCTTTTCTTTGGTGCACCTCTGTCACGGTGGCCAGTGGAGAGCTCGCCATATAACACGATCTTGGGAAGGCGATGGTCCTCCATTCTGGAGACGTGACCCATCCAGCGCAGCTGGATCTTCAGCAGCGTGGACTCGATGCTGTCGATCTCTGCCATCTCGAGTACTTCGACGTTAGGGGAGTAAGCGCTCCAATGGATGTTGAGGATGGAGCGGAGACAACGCTGGTGGAAGCGTTCTAGGAGCCGTAGGTGGTGCCGGTAGAGGACCCATGATTCGGAGCCGAACAGGAGTGTGGGTATGACAACGGCTCTGTATACACTTATCTTTGTGAGGTTTTTCAGTTGGTTGTTTTTCCAGACTCTTTTGTGTAGTCTTCCAAAGGCGCTATTTGCCTTGGCGAGTCTGTTGTCTATCTCATTGTCGATCCTTGCATCTGATGAAATGGTGCAGCCGAGATAGGTAAACTGGTTGACCGTTTTGAGTTTTGTGTGCCCGATGGAGATGTGGGGGGGCTGGTAGTCATGGTGGGGAGCTGGCTGATGGAGGACCTCAGTTTTCTTCAGGCTGACTTCCAGGCCAAACATTTTGGCAGTTTCCGCAAAGCAGGACGTCAAGCGCTGAAGAGCTGGCTCTGAATGGGCAACTAAAGCGGCATCATCTGCAAAGAGTAGTTCACAGACAAGTTTCTCTTGTGTCTTGGTGTGAGCTTGCAGGCGCCTCAGATTGAAGAGACTGCCATCTGTGCGGTACCGGATGTAAACAGCGTCTTCATTGTTGGGGTCTTTCATGGCTTGGTTCAGCATCATGCTGAAGAAGATTGAAAAGAGGGTTGGTGCGAGAACACAGCCTTGCTTCACGCCATTGTTAATGGAGAAGGGTTCAGAGAGCTCATTGCTGTATCTGACCCGACCTTGTTGGTTTTCGTGCAGTTGGATAATCATGTTGAGGAACTTTGGGGGACATCCGATGCGCTCTAGTATTTGCCAAAGCCCTTTCCTGCTCACGGTGTCGAAGGCTTTGGTGAGGTCAACAAAGGTGATGTAGAGTCCTTTGTTTTGTTCTCTGCACTTTTCTTGGAGCTGTCTGAGGGCAAAGACCATGTCAGTGGTTCCTCTGTTTGCGCGAAAGCCGCACTATGATTCTGGGAGAATATTCTCGGCGACACTAGGTATTATTCTATTTAGTAGAATCCTAGCGAAGATTTTGCAAAATCTTCGCTAGGCAAAAGTAAGATACATAACAACAATTAAATTGCCGTTATGCACCATGAGACAAAAAGATCGTAAATATAAAAGGAGAGATAAATATTCACAGTTGAAGTTATGACAAAAAACGTGTTGCTTCAAAACTGCGGTCAGATGTTTAGGTGGGACTGGAGTAGTTTATGGTAAGGTAGTATGGGGAGATTCAAATCCAATAGCTGTTGGGGGGGAAAAAAACTGTTCTTGAACCTAGTTCAAGTTTTCGTATCTTCTGCCCAAAAATAACAGAGAAGAGGTTGTGATCAGCATGGTGGGGATTCTTTGTTGTGTTGATTGCCTTCTCCAGTAATGTAAGGGAGGTTGGTGACCATTTTGGACTTGACAAGGTTCGCCACTTCCTGTAGCCCCCTGTGTTCCACAGTGTACCTGTAGATGTTCATCGATATGCCGAATCTCCTCAGACTCCTTGGAAAGCAGAGGCCTTGGCATGCCTTCTTCATGGTTACCTCAACCTGCTGGCTCCAGAAGAGATCCCTTGATAGGTAGATGTCTGGGAACTTGAAGGTCTTAACCCTCTCCACTGCCATCCTACTCAGGAATATCTCTTCACTCATCACATTTAAAATTACCACCACTGTTTATGAGTTGAACATCTTAATTTATTCAGAAAATGAGTGAGGGAGAGCATATTCAAGTGGAGCATACAGCTCCTCGTTAGTCAGGAAGGCGCCTACACTTCCGAAGGAGGTTGAGGATGGCAAGACTTGACAACATTTTACCGGAACATAATTCAGAGCATCCTGTCTGGCCGCATCATTGTGTGGGATGGTAGCTGCAAAGCATCAGACCGGACGCCAATACAGAAGGTCATCAAAACAGCCAAGATGATCACTGGGTCTCCCCTTCATCTGTTGATGACGTTCACTGGGAGTGTTGCTTAAATAGGGCTCAAAGAATTATTGAGGGCCCCTTCCATCCAGCGCACACATCTTTCACCCACTACCATCAGGAAGGAGGTATAGCCGGAGATATACAATCCAGTGGTCATTGGGATAATCAAAGGCAGAGAGGCTGAGCAAATTGAAGTTCTTGGGAGTCACTCCCTCGGAGGATCTTTCCTGGATGCAACACACCAATGGTATTGTGAAGAAAGCCCGTTAACGCCTCTACTTCCTCAGGAGTTTGCCGAGGTTTGGTATGACACCAGAAACCCTGGCAAATTTCTACAGACGTGTGGTGGAAAGTGTGCTGACTGGCTGCATCACAGTCTACTATGGGAACACCAATACCCCTGAGCGTAAAGCCCTCCAAAAGGTAGTGGACTCAGCCCAGAACATCACAGGCAAAACCCTCCCCACTATAGAGAACATCTACAGGGAATGCTGCTGTCGGAGAGCAGCAGCAATCATCAAAGACCCTCACCACCCAGCACACGCTCTGTTTTCGCTGCTGCCATCAGGAAAGAGTTGTAGGCGCTACAAGACTCGCACCGCCAGGTTCAGGAACAGCTGCTACACCTCCACCATCAGACTCCTTAATGACAAACTTCATCAGGGACTCATTTAAGGACTCTTCCTTGTGCACTTTATTGATTTTCTTCTTGTTCTCTCTGTATTGCACAGTCAGTTTGTTTACATTCATTATCTGTTTGTTTACGCTGTGTACAGTATAATTTTGCATGACCAATTAATGGTAATTCTGCTGTGCCTTCAGGTAAAAAGGAATTTCAGGGTTGTATGTGATGCCATGCATGTCCTCTGACTATATATCTGAAATCTGAGGACAGCCAGGCTGGGAAATAACTTCTTCCTCAGGCTGTGAGATTGAAGAACGGTATCCTGTAACTGAGATATTATTCCATAATATTTATATATATTTTTTAAAAAGTTATTATCTTAACGCATATGCTGTGTACTGTGTGTATGTGTGTGTCCCATGGTCTGAGAAACACTGCTTCATCTACCTATAATATAATAGTCAGATAATAATGAACTTGAACTTGTTGGGCCAATGGCCTGTTTACCTCCTGGGAAATCAGCAGTGTTCCTGACAAGAGGGGACCTGTTTAGGATAAGGAATAGAAGGTTTAATGGGGGCTTGACAGATAATGTGTCACCCAGAGGACGGTTGTAATGTGAAATGCACTGCCTGAGGAGCTGGTGGAGACAGGGAAAATCTACACAACATTGAAGACGTTCTTAGATGAGTACTTGAACCTCCATCTCTGAGATGACTATGACTAAATGGGATTTGTGTGGAGAGATACCTGATGACCAAGTAGACTGGGTGACTGCGGTGATACAACCACTGGACTGTCAGTGACTGCCTGCGCCTGTCCACACTCCTGCACTGCCTACTGCAGGGGGCAACCCATTGCACCTGCAGGGAGGTTACCTGGGAGTCTGGTTCCACCTACACCCTGCCAATCACTGGCCCCACATAAAGGCTCATGCCGGCCCTTGGGAAGGAGCATAGCGCATGGAGCCAGAAAGGATACAGGACCTGGTGTGCAAATCTTAAGTTGATTAAAGCCTGGAGTACAGCCTTTCATTGTTTGTGCTTGGCTGTTTGCACTGCAGCGCATCACAATGACTTAAGGGCCTGTTTCTGTCTCCATGCTGTGACAGAGAATATAGAAATGTTTCTGGGAGATAAATTGGGAAAGGTTTGTTAGAGTAGGTCACATGCAAACACTTTAAAATAGATCTTATTTGAAATACTGGAGCTATGCTAGGCATAGTGGCTTCTCATACCTTTTTGCAAGAGCTTTGAAGGGTGCTTAAGATATGTTACTTATGGATTATTGTTTTTCAAGGCAACAGATTGATGAAAGAGTAGGCTGGAGCCGCTGCTGTCTGAAAAGAGAATTTGCTGTTGTAAAAGGGTCATGTGGTTTTGCAAGCAGAGAAAGTCAAACAGGCTTTCTCTCAGTCTCAGAGTGTGTGTGTGAGAGAGAGAAAAACACAGAGATCACTTGACAATGTTACAACCAGCAAGAAGTTGCTGGGACTGGAACAGGACAAGCTGGCAAGAAGCCCAATTTGGAGGAAAGCCTGGTCGAAGCCCTTGTGGTTCATGCAAGAAGAGAGGACTGGCTGTCTATAATGTTTCACTTGGAATAAGAGAAACAGAAAGGAACTCTATGGTGACCTGAAAGAAAGGTTATCATCTGGAGAACCCTGAAGGGGCAAATTTTGTCAGCAAGACACTAGAGTGGAGTTGTGGATATCATGGAACAAAAGATTTCTCTCTCTGAAAAATGACAAGAATGGTAACTATTTACCTCTTGAGCACCAAAGTCTGGTGAACTTTATAAATGTCAAATTCTGTGCACAGTATAAGAATTGCCTGCAATCAGTGAACTTGGAGGAATGAGAAGTGAGATTGGACTGTGAACCAAGGAACTTTTCTGAACTTATACACACATGTGTGCTTAGAATTAGAAGGGGGTTAAGTTAGGTTAGTTAATAATAGCTAAGTTAAAGTTTGATTCTGTTTTCATGTTTAAGGATAACTTTTTAAAAAAAACTTTATTTTCAAAATACATAAAAACAATACATAAAAATAATATCAAAATAATCTAAACATAAACCCACCCCACCCTCCCCACACCCTTTGCACACCCCACAAGGGGAGCCAAAAAAAATTTTACAAATACAGAAATAAACTATATAGTATCTTAAGACATTTCTAACCCTATACATTTCAAATAGGGTGACCACATTTGAACAAAAGAAGTATAATTATCATGCAAATTAAATGTTATCTTTTCCATATAAATACAAGATCTCAACTCATTCTGCCGATGAACTATATTTATTTCTACATCATCTTTCCAAGTAATCGCTATACATTTCCATGCTACTGCCAATGCTAAACGGACAAAAGCTATCTGAAACTTATCCAACCCCAAACCAGTCAAAAAAACAGTGTAACCCAATAAAAAAATTCAGGATCTAATGGCAATTTAATCTTAAATAATTTTTAAAAAAAACTAATTTTTATCCCCAAAATGGTTGAACATTATCGCAAAGCCAAACTGAATGCAAAAATGTTCCAACTTGTTGTCCACATCTAAAACATAAATCCGAATAATTGAATTCATATTTTTTTCAATTTCTCAGGGGTCAAATACAATTGATACAAAAAAATTATAATTAATCATACTATATTTTACATTAAGTCATTCTATCTTGACACATATTTCCCAATCTTCCTGAGGTATATCATAAAGTAGATTCCCTTCCCTTCTATTTCTAGATTTATTTAAATTTGACATCCATACTATCCTGTAACAAAGCATACATATCAGAAATAAAACCCTTTTTTGGTGATTGCGAAATCAAAAATTCAAATTTCATTAATTTAGGCATTATCATTTCTTTTCCAAAATTATTGCTAACTAATGCTCTAACCTGATAATGCACAAATAAAGAATTCACTGATATTCCAAATTTTTCTCTAAGTTGATTAAAAGAAAAAAAGTCATCCTTCTTCAAAACAATCCTCCAACACCTTTATCCCTTCAAATTCCCATTCCTTTAAGTACCTATTATTCAACGAAAAAGGAATGTATATTTTGATATAACGGAGTTTGAGTTGATATCTTACTTTTAGTACCTATAATAGAATTCTTTTTAGTCCAATCCCTAGTAAATGTTTTAAAACTGACACATTATATCCCTGTAATAGACCTAAATTCACTTATATATGAACTGATGAACCTGAGATTCAGAAATTCTAGCTATTCCACTTTAGCCCAACTAGGAGGCTGCATAACAGCCAACATTCTGTTAATAAATTTTAACTGTCTGGCTTCATGATAATTTTGAAAATGAGGCTATTGTAAGCCTCCTAGAGCATACTTCCACATCAATTTTTGCAATGCTATTCTTGCTAGCTTCCCCTTCCATAAAAATTTCTGTACTGCTGTATTCAAATCTTTAAAAAATGCTTTTGCAAGTGAACAAGGGATCGATTGAAAAAGATATTGAATATGAGGAAAAATATTCATCTTAATACAATTTACCCAACCTATTAATGATGATGGTAAATCTTTCCATTTAATCAAATTAGCCTTAATCTTTCTCATTAATGGTACATAATTTAATTTATAAAGTGATTTATATTTGGCATTAACCAATACTCCTAAATATTTAATCTTATCAGACCATCGTAATTTAGTAATCTGTCTACACTAACTATAATCTCCATCTGAAATTGGTAATATTTCACTCTTATCCCAATTTACTTTATACCCAGATAGTACACCATATTGCTCAAAACTGTCTTGCAAGTATTTTAAAGATTGTTCTGGATATGTCAAATAAATCAATACATCATATGCAAACAAATTAATTTTATATTCATTATCTGCAATCTTTATCCTCTTAATATTACTATTTTGTCTTATTGCTTGAGCTAACAGTTAATGACCAATACAAACAGGCTGGCTACAATGGAAAACCTTGACGTGTTTGACAATTTGTCACCACCCTGGCAACTGGTTTTTTATATAATTCCTTAACCCAACCAGTAAAAAACAGTTCAAATTTAAATTTTTTCTAGCACTTTAAATAAAATTTTCCATTCAACTCGGTCAAATGTTTGTTCTGTATCAAGTGCGACCACCATTGGTAAGTTGGGTTGCTGACTCGATGCATTGATCAATGAAACCACTCTAAGAATATTATCAGGCTGGTTTTATTAAAGATAGGTACGCTTCTGATAATATTCTTAGAGTGGTTTCATTGATCAGTGCTTCACGTCAGCAACCCAATCTATCAATGCTAGTATCAATAGATGCTGTAAAAGCTTTTGATAGGGTCGAACGGAATTTTTTTATTTTAAGTTTTGGAGAAATATTAACTTGGACCCTTATTTATTGGTTGGGTGAAGGCATTATATAATAATCCTGTAAAATGGTCAAACTTCTTCCTTTTTTAAATTAATGTGTTAAACTCATCAAGGTTGTCCTTTGTCACCAACCCTATTTGTGTTGATCATTGAACCGTTAGCTCAGGCTATCAGGCAGAATGAGAATATTACAGGTATAAGGATTGGACAGGATGAATATAAGATTAATTTATTTGCTGATGTTTTGAAATATTTAACTAATCCGGATCAATCTTTAATTTATTGCAAAATTGTTTAGAATTATATGGTAAATTAAATGGATATAAAGTGAATTGGGATAAAAGTGAAATACTACCAATTTCTGAAGGAAATTACGATCAATCTGGACATATTGGTAAATTTCGATGGACTGATAAAATTAAGTACTTAGGGATAATGATTGATGTAAATTTTCAATCATTGTTTATTTTAAATTATGTACCATTAATGAGAAAGATTAAAGCAGATTTGATTAAATGGAAAGATTTATCTTTAACTTTAATAGGTCGAGTAAATTGTATAAAGATTAATATTTTTCTGCGAATTCATTATTTGTTTCAATCGATTCCTTGTTCTCTTCCGAAATCCTTTTTTCAAGATTTAAATAAAGTAGTTCGAGAATTTTTAAGGAAAGGAAAATTAGCAAGAGTAGCGCTGCATAAATTGACCTGGCAGATGCTTTGGGAGGTTTGCAATTACTTAATTTTTAAAATTATTATGAAGCAGCTCAATTAAGATTTATTAATCGTATGTTAGATATTTCAAACCTTCCTAGTTGGGCTAGGGTAGAATTGGCTGCAATATTGGAACCTTGTCCCCATCAGTTTATATTTAAATGGAATACCGTCTTACTACAGAAATATAATGTACCAATTTTGAAACATTTATTAGAAATTTGGACAAAAAGGAATTTTTTAATAGGATCAAAAGGTAGTTTATCAGTTCAAACCCCAATATATCAAAATAAATTGATTCCTTTTCCATTGAATAATAGAGTTTTAGAAGATTGGTGGATTAAAGGAATAAAAAGATTGCAGGATTGTTTGGAAGAAGGTAAATTTTTATCATTTAATCAGCTTAAAGAGCCAGAACAGGTTCGATAGGCTGAATGGCTGACTCCTGCTTCTAATATTTTAAATATAATTATAAAAATAAATTTAGACAAGAAAGGACGGTAACAGGTACTTCTAGCCCACAACCCCGTGTACTCCAAATGCACCAATTAATCTACCATCCCCCCATATGTACAGTGGGAGGGAACCATAGCATCCAGAGGAAACCTATTGCTGGCAAGGGGAGAACGTACAAACTCCTTACAGACAATGCCGGAGTCAAATTCTGATTGCTAGCACTGTACTAGGGCTGAGCTAACCATGCCAGCTCCCTGGGTTCATTGGAGCTAATCAGGAACGTCTACGGATTGTAGAACAATACACAAAAGGGCTGGATTTTCTCAGCAGGTCACGGAGGTTCTATTGGAAGAGCAGGGCAAACAATGTTTCGGGTCTGAGCCCTTCATCTGGGGATGAACAATTTGCTCATGACCTGCTGAGTTTCTCCACTGTGTTTTATGCTCACTTGCAGACATACCTTCTCTGTTAAACACACACACACACACTGATTGGTTCCTCCTGATTGCAATTCTACTCACCATCCTGAAATGGAGCTCCAGGGATTCAATTTTACTCAGCCGCACGTATAATTTAATTCTCCTACGCTATCCATTTCCCTCATTTGCTGAACGCTATGAACAGTACGAACACCTGAAGGTCATTGTGAAGTATAGAAGCACATCTATTATTTTCCCAGGTCACTTTCTCTAAACAGCTTTTCAAGATTCTTTTAATGTCATGTAATAAAACTGAAAAAAAATTTGCACAAAATTTCACCATCAGCAAAAATTGTCTGGCACCCCTTACAGCCAGAGATAGAGAAGCAAAGGAGAGATCCCATCGAAGACACTGGGTGCCTGTGGATTTTCTTCCAGCGCTCCTGCAGCCTCTGCAGCCGTGCGCCCTTCAGTCCTAACTGTCTTCAACCCGGTCTCCAGATCCGAACTTCCAACACAATCAGGAAGCCCTCAGCACCCTCTCGCCTCTTGTTTCTGATACGTGGTACCCCTTTAGCCAGTTTCAAGTCGGTCTCCAGCAGACTGCAGCTTTGTGTGAGTCCTTTGATTGCAGTCACCAGCAGCCTGCATAGGTTCCTCACCTCGAGTCACCACCTGTGTGTTCTTCAGCCACAGACCCCCTCGCTGGTCTGCTGCCATGGTTACCATCTGTGACAGATTATGTTATATTTTATATTGTATATAGATATGTTTTAAAGGAGATAAATTGTGGGATTTTTTTAGTTCGGTCACAAACAAACTCTTCACAACACAGATCACATTTAAAATGCTGGAGGTCTGCTCAAGCCAGACAGTCCAGGCTCCCAGTGCCTTTGCAAAAACTTTGAAGGATGCCTAAAAGACTTCACAAGTAGTTGTTAATTGGACATACTGCAGAATAATGGGATTATTGTTTTAGAAAGTAACATGAATGAACACGGAAGATTAGGTCCGGTGCTGCAGGCTGTTTGAGTGCAGTTTGCTGTTCTAAGAAGGCCGTGTGGTTTTGCAAGCAGAGAGAATCAAATAGGCTTTTCTCTGAGAGAAAGAGAGAGAATTCATTTCTACAGTTCAGCAGCTGGGACTGGAACATGACAAGCTGGCAAGCTTGTGGAAAAAAAACCATTTTGAAGATGGGTTGTGAATTCTTAGTTTAGCCTGGTCAAAGCCCTTGTGGTCCAAATAAGGGAAATGAAAAGGAACTCTGTGGTGACTTGAAAGAAAAAGGTTATCATCTGGAAAACTCTGATGGGGCAAGTTTCTTCAGCAAGACACTGAAGTGGCTGATTGGAAAGAATCAGTTCATGTGTGTCCAACGAGCAACAAATCTATCTCTGAAAACCGAAAGAACCTTCCTGAGTGGTAACTATTTACCTTTCAAGCACCACAGCCTGGTGAAATACATAAATGTTAAATTCTGTGCACAGTATAAGAATTGCCTGATACCAGTGAACTTTGAGGAGTGAGAAGTGAGATTAGACTGTGAATCAAAGAACCTTTCTGAACTTACATTACATACACGTGTGCTTAGAATTAGAAGGGGGTTAAGTTAATAGCGTTAAGTTAAAATTTGATCCTGTTTTCATGTTTAAAGATAATTAAAAGCAACTTTTGTTTAAGTAACCATTTGTCTTGGTGAATAACTATTGCTGCTGGGTTTTTGGGTCCTCTGGGTCCATAACACATCCCATATGATCATCTCCTTTGCTTCTCATTCTCAAACAGGGTTTAGTCTCCCCTTTCTTTGGTGCCCTGCACCAGTTCTTCTGCTTCCCTGGAGTCTACAACACCTCGAGGCTCAAACTCAGGCACCGCCATCTCGGCCCCAGACCCTGCTGTAGTGGAATTTTAAAATAAATCACCATTAGCTTCTGTAACGGGTCTTTTAAAGCATGTCCGGAGTTGACGGCAGTCGGACTGGGCCGTCAGACCCTGTGGAGGGGCGGATCATAAGCCCAGGAAGTGAGTTATTGACTTGTTTGAGGTAGGTTTGGAGATCCACTGTAGCTACCTCTCCTCATAGAAGGAGCTCAGGAGCAGAGCAGAGAAGCAGCTAGTTGAGCCATTGCCTTGCCATGCTATGAATCCAGGTCTGCGTTGAATGCTGCAATATTGGCGTAGCGGTTAGCCCAACGCCTTTACAGCGCCAGCAATTGGGATTCAAGTCTGGTGTTGTATGTTTGTACATTTTCCCCATGTCTGCGTGGGTTTTCCCTGGGGGCTCCAGTTTCCTCCCACTATTTGAAAAGTACCGGGGCGTAGGTTAATTGGGTGTAATTTGGGTGGCAGGGACTCAAGGGCTGAAATGCATGTCTGAACACAATTCAGTCTGTGAACTCGGAATGAAGGGTCTGTTGGACTCTTTGATGCTGCACCTTTATTCTGAGTCTTGCCCTGCCCATTGTGCTGCGTCTGAGTGGACAGCCTTGATAACATGCAAAACAATTTTTTTGCTGTCTCTCATGACAATAAACAATTCAATTCAATTCAATAACACTAGGCTGACAAGTTCAAGTGAAAAAAATTGAGTCCAACTCTTATACAAAATAGCCACAGACCCTGGTTGAGCAAGACACAAATGTGCTGGAGAAATTCAGTAGGTCACGCATAGGATGTGATGGTGAGTTGTATAAGACACTGGTGAGGCTAAATGTGGAATATTGTGTGCAGTTCTGGTCACCGAACTACAGGAAAGATATCAATAAGATGGAAAGAGTGCAGAGAAGATTTACTAGGATGTTGCCCGCACTTCAGGAACTGACCAACAAGGAAAGGTTAAACAGGTTAGGACTTTATTCCCTGGAGCATCGGAGAATGAGGGGAGATTCGACAGAGGTGAACAAAATCATAAGGAAGAGTAAATGCAAGTGAATCTTTTTCCACTGAGATACAAACCAGAGGACATGGGGAACATTGAAAGGGAACATTAGAGGTAACTTCACACAGAGAGCGGTGGGAGCTGCCAGCTGAAGTGGTGAATGTGGGGCCAATTTAATGTTTAAGAAGAATTTAGACAGGTACGTGGATGAGAGAGGTGTGGAGGGTTATGAACTGGATGCAGGTCAGAGGGGCAAGGCAGAAAATTAGTTTGGCACTGACTAGAAGGGCCAAAGAGCTTGTTTCTGTGCTGTAATGCTCTTTGGTTCTAAAAGGCGATCAAATTGCCTCCCTGAGATAGCCCAATCTGCCTGTGTTCAGCCAATATCCCTCAAAAACCTTTCTGTCTATGTACCTGTCTAAATATCTTTTCCATGTTGTAACAGTCCCCATCAAAATGTACTGGGGGGTGTAGGTTAATGGGGTGTAAATTGGGTGGCACAAACTCGTGGGCCAAAATGGCCTGTTAGGATGCTGTATGTCTAAATTTAAAATAAAAATTAATATCCCTATCTGGCAGTTCATTCCACATACCCATCAACCTCTGTGTGAAAATGTTGCCCTTCAGGTCCTCTTTAAATGGTCCTCTTTAAAATCTGTCCCCTCTAGTCGTCGACTCCCCAACTCTGCCAATAGGCTGACTATTCACCTCCTCCGTATTTCTCATAATCATGTCCACCTCTGTAGGACCCTACACTTCAGGGAAGAAAAAAGGTCCTCTCCGCTCTCTTCTTCATAACTTCAGCCCTCCAGTCCCGGTAACATCCTCATGAATTCCTACCGCAGCTCTTCCAGCTTAACGACATCCTTCTTGTAGCACGGTAACCAGAATGACACAGAGTAAGACTCAAACCTGAAACATTGGTTACCTGTCTTTATCTTTGCTATATAAATTACGCTGTTTGACCTGGTGAGTTGGGTGTCACAGTTAAAGTAGCGGTTAGTGCAACGCCTTTACAGCGCCAGCAATCGGGACGAGACTGGGGTTCGAACTGTGTGCTGTCTGTAAGGAGTTTGCACATTCTCCCGTGTCTGCGTGGGTTTTTTCCGGGGGCTCCAGTTTCCTCCCAACGTTCAAAAAAAAACTGGAGTTGTAGGTTAATGGGGTGTAAATTGGGCGGCAAAGTCCTCATGGGGTGAAATGTGTGTCTATATTTAAATTTATTTTTTATTTCAATCACGGTGTCTACAGACTTTTGTGTTTTACTACGCCCAATACACGACTCAGTCTATCTGTATTACCCCTTTCAGGAAACCACGTACTCATACCGTTGGGTGTCACTGTTCTATAAGATTCTCCAGAGCTCTGCCATTCATTGTGCAAGTCCTGTACTGCTTCAGCTTCCTGATGTGTGACACTTTGCACATGTCCATCTGCCATTCCTTGTCCCACATTCCTTGTTCATCCTGTTGTAATCTTAGATGACCTTTACTGTTTATATAAGCCACAATCTTACTATTCCTGCTAACTCCATTCTCATTCAACTTGTTAATATATACGATGTGCTACAAAAATGGCAACGCTGTTGTAATGGCTCAGGAGAGCGGGGAGTGGAGACACAGCGCTGCTCTGCAGGGTCCAATTGCCTGGTTCGAATTCTGGTGGCTCTGTACAGGCTTTAAACGGCCCGCTAAAGGAGTCGACAGTGGTTTTAATTAAAATCTTGCCACCGCCATCTCTGTGCCCAAGATGGCGTGCCCGTGCAGGCAGCGTACTGTGAGGGGTTGCAGCATGGGGGAAGCAGTGGACTGGCGCAGGGCACCAGAAATGGGGAGAACAGCCTCCTCCCTGGTGAGAAGGAAATGCACAGGAGACAATTCTACAGGATGGTAACCACCACAATGGACCAGCGAGGGGCACAGCGACTGAAGGACCCACACAGGCTACAGGCAGTCAGTGACTCGAGGTCAAGGGACTCACGGAACTGGGATTCGTGAAGGTGCTGAGGATGGGAAGGGCTTCGAAAGTGCCTTGGGTGCTGAAAGCTTCCCGATTGTAGCGGAGCTTAGGAAACGGTTGCCCACATATCAAGAAGGGACCTAATGGTTGCAGAGGCCGTGGGATCTCTGGAGGAAAATCTACAGACACTCAATATCTCTGAAGGACTCTCTTTTGCTGCTCTTTGTTATTTTAAGGGGTGCCAGGCAACACTTATAGTGAGTGAATCTTTGCCAGAAGGAAATTTCGTGTAATATTACATTTGATATATTATTACAAGACAATGAAGGAATAAATCTTGGACATATAGTAGTAAGGTTTGAATCCTTCATTAAGACTTTCTAACCCAAAATGCCAACAGTTCTTTCTCTCCCTCTCATTTAAGAAGTTTATCACAAAGTGCCTCATACAGTGAGAAGGATTCTTCTGTGAGCTGATGAACAGGTTAGCCCTAATATTCATACAGCCACATAAATGCTGCAGTCAAGCCACTGAGATCCTCCAGCTTATTGTTTTATTTTCCTGAATTTGCAGTCTCCTGTGTCTTGGGTGTGTGCGCTTAGTGAGTGAGAGAGTAGGTTCAGTCTTGGGGTATCAGACCTCCTGGAGGTAAATAGCTCATCAACATTCACAAACAAAGAGGGGTGATGTGGTGGGTCGGTGAGGGGGGAGAGTTTAAAGGTTATGTACGGGGCAAGTTTTTTTTTAAAGGAGTAGTGGTGGCAGCAAATACGAAAGGCTTCTAGATAAACCCATGAACGTACAGCGAGTGGATAATATACAGGCAGAAGCAAATCAGTTTTGTTGAAGTCAGCCCATGCTGTTATAAAACAAACAGCAGAACATAGTTATGAGTCCAGAGGACCCCAGAACCCAGCAGTAATAGATATGCACCAATACAAAGGGTTACTTAAACAAAAGTTGCTTTTAATTATCTTTGAACATGAAAATGGAATCAAACTTTAACTTATCTCTATTAACTCACTTAACCTTCATCTAATGCTAAGCACACGTGTGTGTATTGTGTATACAAGTTTAGAAAAGTTCTTTGGTTCACTGGTTGCAGGCAATTCTTGTACTGTGCATAGAAGTTAGCATTAATAAAGTTCACCAGGCTTTGGTCCTAAACAGGCAAATAGTTATCACTCAGGAGGGTTCCTGTTGGTTTTCAGAGAGAGTTTCTCATTCCAGGACAGCCACTCCAGTCTCTTGCCGAAGAAACTTGCCCCCTTCAGGGTTCTCCAGATGATAACCTCTTTCTTTCAGGTCACCACAGAGTTCCTTTCTGTTTCTCCTGTTCTAAGGGAAACACCAGACAGCTAGTCCTCTCCTTTGACCAGGACGTCTTCTAAAGCTTGCCAGTTTGTCCCTCTGGAACCGAAGACTGTGTCTCTCCTCTTTCTCACTCCCTCCCACTCTGAGAGCAAAGCTGTTCTGCCTCTGCCTGCAAAGATCACATGCTCTTCCAGACAGCAAACTGTTTTTCCAGACAGAACTACTGCTGTATGTGGCTACATTGTTGCCTTTTGCAAATAACAGTCCATCATGAGTCTCTTGCAAAAGCTCTGCAAAGATTCTGTGTTTTAAAGTGTTTGTGTGTGACCTGCTCAAACAAATCTTTCCCAATTTATTTCCCAAACATCTCTATATACTCTGTCACAACAATTTCTTCATTCAAACTTGATAAAGCTAGAGAGAGTGAGAGGGTGCCAAGAAAGTGTTTAGTCACTTGTTCCCCACATTGAGGCTCACTCAAAGCATACGGAGTGTTCATTTCACTTTTATACACCGATGGGCAGGGGTAAGACCCTACGCGTTTCACATAACTGCTGTTTTATTGTGTTTTTTTTACACTACTGTTCCCTTGTGTTGTTCTTTCTTCTTCTTCTTGGCTTGGCTTCGCGGACGAAGATTTATGGAGGGGTAAACGTCCACGTCAGCTGCAGGCTCGTTTGTGGCTGACAAGTCCGATGCGGGACAGGCAGACACGGTTGCAGCGGTTGCAAGGGAAAATTGGTGGGTTGGGATTGGGTGTTGGGTTTTTCCTCCTTTGTCTTTTGTCAGTGAGGTGGGCTCTGCGGTCTTCTTCAAAGGAGGTTGCTGCCCACCGAACTGTGAGGCGCCAAGATGCACGGTTTGAGGCGATATCAGCCCACTGGCGGTGGTCAATGGGGCAGGCACCAAGAGATTTCTTTAGGCAGTCCTTGTACCTCTTCTTTGGTGCACCTCTGTCACAGTGGCCAGTGGAGAGCTCGCCATATAACACGATCTTGGGAAGGCGATGGTCCTCCATTCTGGCGACGTGACCTACCCAGCGCAGTTGGGTCTTCAGCAGCGTGGATTCGATGCTGTCGATCTCTGCCATCTCGAATACTTCGATGTCAGGGTGTCAATGTGGTGTATTTACAATCTTGTTTGCTCTACTGCGCAGAGAAGGTCAGGATAGAAGACAGCCACTAGAATGCACAGCATCTAGATTCTCAGAATAACTCTTTAACTTTTTGTTAAACTTAATCATTCACTGTTTAATTAGGTATCATGTTCAATACAGATATTATGGCTAGATGAGCCTGTTCCTGTGCTGACTTCTACCTTACGTATTCCAGCACCGGTAGCGGCACTGTTTGCGTGGCAGTTTGTGCAGCATTATTGCAGCGCCAGCAGCTGTGGTTCGAATCCGGCGCTCTCTGCGGGGTGTTTGTACATTCTCCCTGTGTCTGAGCTTTCCACCCACCCTCCAAGACGTATGGGGTAGTACGTTAATTAGGTGTAATTGGGACGAGTCTCAATCGCTGGAATTGGCTTCTAGCCATGCTGCAAATGGAAAAAAAAACTAAAACTAAAAGGTAAAAAATAATCTTTGTAACTGTATCTGGTTTAATGGAAGTGTCTTTGTAACAGGAAACGTTCAGGAGAAATGATTATCCACAGGAATTGTTTGTAACAGGAAAGGTTCAGGAGAACTGATTTCCACAGGAATTGTTTGTAACAGGAAAGGTTCAGGAGAAATGATTATCCACAGGAATTGTTGGCACTTCCAGAAGTTTCTTTCTGATTAATTATATTTTCACAATTCATGGATAATGAAGAAGGTTTTCTAGGATTGCAGAGGGATTTGGGCTGCTTAGAAAAGTGGGCTGAAAAATGGCAGATGGAATTTAATGCTGATAAGTGTGAGGTGCTTCATTTTGGTAAGAAGAATCAGAACAGGACATACGTGGTAAATGGGAGAGCATTGAGGAATACAGAAGAGCAGAAAGATTTAGGAGTAACGGTACATCGTTCCCTGAAGGTAGAAACTCACGTGAATAGGGTGGTGAAGAAGGCTTTTAGTATGCTGGCCTTTATCAATCATTGCATGGAATATAGGAGTTGGGAGGTGATGTTGAGATTGTATAAGACGTTGGTGCGGCCTAATTTGGAGTTCTGTGTGCAGTTCTGGTCGCCTAATTATAGGAAGGATATAAACAGAGTGGAGAGAGTGCAGAGAAGGTTAACCAGAATGTTGCCTGGGTTTAAGCATCTGGAGTATGGGGAGAGATTGGACAGATTGGGTCTTTATTCTTTGGAGCGTAGAAGGTTGAGAGGGGATTTGATAGAAGTATTTAAGATTATGAAAGGGATAGACAGAGTGGATGTGGATAGACTATTTCCGTTAAGAGGAGGAAAGATTAAAACAAGAGGACATGAGTTAAGAATTAAGGGGCAGAGGTTTAGAGGTAACATGAGGGGGAACTTCTTTACTCAGAGAGTGGTAGCCGTGTGGAATGATCTTCCGGGAGAAATAGTGGCGGCGGAGTCAATTGTATTATTTAAGAAAAGGTTGGACAGGTATATGGATGAGAAGAAGATGGAGGGTTATGGGCATTGTGCAGGGAGGTGGGACTAGAAAGGGGTGTTTGGTTCGGTGCGGACTAGAAGGGCCTAATGGCCTGTTTCCGTGCTGTAATTGTTATGATTATGATTATTATAAGTTGAAATTGATCGCTCCAGAACTGCATCTAATTTCAATCCAAATGATAGGTTAACTCCAGGGACGGTCAGATTGGGTCATTTCTGGAGTGGTAATTTGCAGATTTCTTCCAGTTCCCAAGAGAACAGGATTTGAAATTCAGAATTTTATTACAATGTTTAAGATTCTGTAAATAAGTAGCTTTTATTTGTAAGAACAACTGTGAGACTTTCTCTGACAGATCTGCAAGTCACTTCCAGCATTGGTGAGAGAGGGTCTCATCTACTGTCCCAGCAGCCTCTACATTCCACACTCCATAATTCCCCTCACCTACCACACGATCCCCCCAGGTACCTTCCCCTGTGACCACAGGAGATGATCCACTTGAGCCAACGCCTCCTCCCTCACCACCATTAGGGCTCCCAAACCGTCCTTCGAAGTGAAGCAACACTTCACTTGTGTATCCATGGGAGTGATCTACAGCATTCGGTGCTCCCGGTGTGGTCTTCTCTACATCGGAGAGACTGGACGCAGACAGGGAGATGCACCTTTGCTCTGTCCGCACCAGAGACGGGGATCTCCCAGTGGCCAACCCACTTATGTACTGTCCAACCAAGACCACCCATAAATTAGAGGAACAACACCTAATTTTCCATCTGGCTGCTCTCTTTATCCAGATGGAATTAACATTGACTTCTCTGGTATCTTCAAATTTCTCTCCATTCTCCCTCTCTTCCCCATCCCTCTGTATTCTTTTCTCCAGCTCTCCACCCCCTTTCCCCCTCTATTCAGAGAGCCTTCCTTCCTCCCCTGTTTGCTGCTGTGCCCTCCCTCCCTTATCCACCTATTACCTCCTGCCTGTGGGTCCGTGTTCCTCCCCTTGTCTCCCCCCCCCCCCACACTTTATTCGGGTGCCTGCCACACATTTTGGTCATACCTTGATGAAGGGCTTGGGCCCAAAACGTTGGTTTACCTTTCCTATATAAAGTAAGCTGTTTGACCTGCTGAGTTTCTCCAGCATGGTGTTTTTAATTTTCCTGATGGTCTCCAGTTCCGTTTAAGTTTGCTGTCATGTTGTACGTGGGTACTATAAGACATAGGAGCAGAATTAGGCCATTCATCCAATAGATTCTGCACGGCCATTCGAAACATGCCTGATGCTTACCACTAAGTCACACACCACAGAACAGGCCATTCACCCAACACATCCATGTCGACGAAGTTGCCGTTCAGGGCGAGTCCCATTTATCTGTATTTGGTCCATTTCCCTCTGGAATCTTCCTGTCCATATGTCTGATGTCTGTCCAAATGTCTTTTGAACATTGTTGACGCAGCCATTTCTATAACTTACAGAGACAGACCACCCTCTGAGTGAAAATGTTGCTCCTCAGGCCCCTCTTAAATCAACCCCCCCCCCCCCCCCCACCACCTTAAATCTCAAAATGTCTGCCCTGGGGAAAAAAGTGAGTATTCACTTTGTCCATGCCCCTCATGATGTGAACCTCTGTAAGGTCACCCCTGATCCCCCTACACAGCAGAGAATAAAGACCCGGTCTATGCAACCACTCCCTAATCTTCCAGATCCAGCAAAATCCTGATGAATCTCCTCTGCACCCCTTCCAATTGACCTACATCTTTCTTACGGTGCAGTAAAGATACGTTGGTCTGGATCTTGAATGACAGGTTTACCTTGTGAGGAGAGAGAGAGAGAGAGAGAGAGAGAACTCAACCTTTATCGAGTCTTACTGCATGTAAACAGATGCACAGACCCGACTTGTCTGACTTCAACAACTTGTCCTCTTCCTCCTTTTGTCTCACCTGCATTCATTCAGCCCATCAACAGTGGTCTAGTGGCCTTAACTTTAAAAAAAAGGGTTGAGAATGGCTGATCTACACCATCAACCCTTGTGCTATAAATTGTGGTGAAACGACCACTAGCCTACTGCAGGGGACGATCTCAGTACCTGCAGAAGGACCACCTGGGGGCTGACTCCACCTGGCCGGCTATCAATCAGCCGACCCGAATATAAGCCTGAGCCGGCCCCACCTGAGCCAGTCACTCGGGAGCCCCCATAGCTGAAACTGCTGTGTACGGACTTTTAGCAGAATAAAGTCTGTAGTACAGTCTTTGGTGTGTTGTGTCGGCTTGCTGCTACCACAGCGCGTCACATAAATTTAAAATTGAAACTAAATTTAAATTTTGATACACAGCACGGTAACAGGTCCACGGGTCCGTGCCGCCCAATTTGCCAGTTACATTCACACCAAATTGTTTACACATGCAACAGTGAGGCTCACTCCCCTTTTTTGTCTGTCGGTCTGTACTTCTCCCCCTCCCATTGTTCTCCCTTCACCAGCTTTTTAATGTAGGTCCCTTGGCTGATTTTTTTCTCACAAACAAGGCCAGAAACCTCGGTATTATGCGGACGCTTTGAGAGTGGCTGAGTTCCTCCAGCATTTCTTGGTCTTTTTTCCCTCAGTGTCTGCAGACATTCGTGTTTCACTCCATTTAGCCGCTCCACTGCGAAATCTCTTCTAGGGATGCCTACTCTGAAGGAGGTCTCTTCCTCTCATCCAAGGGAGTTCTGTTAGAGTCTTTCTCACTGCTCGCCATCTGCACTCCCAACTGCTCTCAAGCTCTACAACCATTGGATAGATACTTGGGGTCACGATATTGCGGCAATTAGTGAGACCTGGCTACAGGAGGGACAGGACTGGCAACTTAATATTCCAGGATACATTTGTTTTACATGTGATAGATCAGGGGGTAAAAAAGGAGGAGGAGTTGCTCTGCTTGTTAAGGAGGACATTACTGCCGTGAGGTGGCAGGATGATATGGAGGGATCGACCAGTGAGGCTGTTTGAGTGGAATTGAGGGGTGGAGGAGGCAAGAGGGTGCTAATAGGGGTGTATTACAGACCACCAAATTGGCCAAGAAAATTAGAGGAACAAATTTGTAGGGAGATAACGTATACGTGTGAAAATCATAAGGTAGTGATCATGGGAGATTTTAACTTCCCACACATTGATTGGGATACCCATATGGTTTGAGGGCTGGATGGGCTGGAGTTTGTTAAATGTGCTCAGGATTGTTTTCTAAATCAGTTAGTAGAAGAACCGACTCGGGACGGTGTAATACTGGATCTCCTGTTAGGGAATGAGCTAGGTCAGGTAGCGGACATTAATGTTGGAGAACCAATTGGGTCTAGTGATCATAATTCTGTTAGTTTTAGGGTAGTTTTAGGGAAGAGCAAGGAGAGGCCTAAAGTTGAGGTTCTGGATTGGAAAAGAGCAAATTTCGAAGGAATAAGAAGGGATTTGGGGAGTATTGAGTGGGACAGGGTAGTTTCAGGTAAGGATGTTAATGAAAAATGGAGGATATTCAAAAAAGAAATTTTGAGGGTACAGAGTAGTTATGTCCCAGTGTGGATCAAAGGAAAGGCTGGAAGTCATAGGGAGGCTTGATTTTCGAGGAATATTGGAAATTTGGTTAGGAGAAAAAGGGAGGTGTACAAGAGGTATAAAGAGCAGGGAGCTGAGAAGTTGAAGGAGGACTACAAGGAGTGTAGAAGGAATCTTAAAAAAGAAATTAGAAAGGCCAAAAAAAGGCATGAAGAAGCTTTGGCTGACAGAGTAAAAATAAATCCAAAGGGTTTCTATAAGTACATTAAAAGTAAAAGATTAGTGAGAGATAAAATTGGACCCCTTGTAGGTAGCGAGGGTAGTCTGAGTGAGAAGTCTGAGGAAGGTGGAAATTTTGAATGATTTCTTTGCCTCGGTATTCACTAGGGAAAAAAATGTTGAACCAGTTGAAGTAAAGAAAAATAGTGGGGAGATCATGAAGCATATAAGGATAACCGAGGAGGTAGTGATGGCTGTGTTAAAAAAGATAAAGGTGGATAAATCTCCCGGATCAGACAAAATATTCCCTAGGACACTCAGGGAGGCTAGTGGACAGTTAGTGGGGCCATTAACAGAGATATTTAGGATGTCACTGGCCACGGGGGTGGTGCCAAAGGATTGCAGGGTGGCGCATGTGGTTCCTCTGTTTAAGAAAGGGTCCAAATGCAAACCTGGGAATTATAGGCCTGTAAGTCTGACGTCTGTGGTGGGCAAGTTGATGGAAAGTGTTCTGAGGGATGCTATTTACAAATTTTTGGAGGTACAGGGATTGATAGGGAGTAATCAGCATGGTTTTGTCAGGGATAGATCATGCTTGACAAACCTGATTGAGTACTTCGAGAGGGTTACAAAAAAGGTTGATGAAGGGAAAGCTGTGGATGTTGTCTATTTGGACTTTAGTAAAGCTTTTGACAAAGTTCCCCACAGGAGGTTAGGAAAAAAGGTGGAGGCATTAGGTATAAATAAGGAGGTAGTGAAATGGATTCAGCAATGGTTGGATGGGAGGTGTCAGAGAGTACTGGTAGAAAATTGTTTGTCCAATTGGAGGCCGGTGACTAGTGGAGTTCCTCAGGGTTCGGTCCTGGGTCCACTATTATTTGTTATATATATATTAACGATCTGGATGTAGGGGTGGAGAATTGGATAAGCAAGTTTGCGGATGACACAAAGATTGGTGGTGTTGTGGACAGTGAGGTAGATTACCGTAGATTAAAAGGCTGATGGAATTTAATACAGATAAATGTGAGGTGCTACATTTTGGAAAGGCAAATTTAAATAGGTCATATGCATTCAATGGTAGGCTATTGAGGAGTGCAGAGCAACAAAGGGATTTAGGAGTTATGGTAAATAGTACCCTGAAGGCTGATACTCAGGTAGATGGTGTGGTGATGGAGGCGTTTGGAATGTTGGCCTTCATAAATCGGAGTATTGAATTCAAGAGTAGGGAGGTTATGATGAAATTGTACAAGGCATTGGTGAGGCCAAATTTGGAGTACTGTGTACAGTTTTGGTCACCAAATTATAGGAAAGATATAAACAAAATAGAGAGAGTGCAGAGAAGGTTCACGAGAATGTTGACAGGATTTCAGGGTCTGAGTTACAGGGAAAGGTTGTGCAGACTGGAGCTTTTTTCTCTGGAGCATAGAAGATTGAGAGGGGACTTGATAGAGGTGTTTAAGATTTTGAAATGGACAGACAGAGTAAATGTGGATAGGCTTTTTCAATTAAGAAAGAGGGAGATTCAAACTAGAGGGCATGGTTTAAGATTGAAGGGAGAAAATTATAAGGGGAACATGAGGGGAAATTTCTTTATGCAGAGGGTGGTGGGGATGTGGAATGAGCTTCCGGAATACGTGGTCGAGGCGGGATCATTGGTTACATTTAAGGAAAGACTGGATCGTTACATGGATAGGAGGGGAATAGAGGGGTATGGACCGGGTGCTGGTCAGTGGGACTAGGAGGGTGGGGATTTGCTATGGCATGGACTAGTAGGGCCGAACTGGCCTGTTCTGTGCTGTAAGTGGTTATATGGTTATATGTACTCACCCAGCCTCGCTTCCACAGCCCCGTGTCCTTTTCTGGCTACTTTCTCTGCTGAACATATCCAATTACAACTCTTTGTCTGTCTATCTATAATCCTTCCCCTCCCATTCTTACTGCTGCCTCAGCTCCTTGCCTGCCCTCTGCTCACACCTTAAAGAAGGGCTCAGGCCCTAAATTGCCGGTCTGTGGACGCTGTGAAACCTTCTGAGTCCCTCAGCATTTCTGTGTTTTTACTATAATCACAGCGTCTGCAAACTTCTGTTTTACTCCTCTCACTGCTTTGATCTTTGGGCACACCACTGGTCGATGGCTTCCAAGCAGAATCAGAATTTTTTGTCACGAGCATGTACTGAAATTCGTTGTTTTGTGGCAGCATCACAATTATTTAAATCATCTCACAAAAAAAATAAAAATAGTGCAGGAAAAAGTCAAGATAAGGCAGTTTCTGTGGTTCATTGTCCATCCAGAAATCTGATGGCAGCGGGGAAGAAGCTGCCCTTGTGCCACTGGGTGCTCGTCTTCAGGTTCTTTTACCTTTTTCCCCGAAGGTAGCAGAGTGAAGAGGGCGTGGCCTGGGTGGTGGGGGGTGGGTCCTTTGAGGATAGAGGCTGCTTTTTTTAAGACATCATCTCATGCAGATGTCCTCGATGGAGTGAAGTCCTCGATTGGCAGCCTGAGTTAACAACCCTCTGGAGTTTTTTTTCTTGTCCTGAACGTTGGCCCCTCTGTACCAGACAGTGATGCAACCAGCCAGAATGCTCTCCGTGGTACACCTGTAGATATTTTCGAGAGTCTTCGATGACGTACAGAATCTCCTCAAACATCTCACAAAGTATAGCAACAGGTGGGCCTTCTTTATGATTGCATCGACATGGAGGCTCCAGGACAAATCCTCGGAGATGTTGACACCCAGGAATTTGAAGTTCTTGACCCTCAATGAGGACTGGGTCGTGTTCTCCTGACATCTTTCTGAAGCCCACAATCATCTCCTTTCTTTTGCTAACATGAATACAAGGTTGTTGGCGTGACACCACTCAATGAGCCGATCTATCTCCCTCCTGTGCGCTTCCTCGTTGCCGTTTGTGATTCTGCCGGCCACTGTGGTGTCCTTGGCAAATTTCTGGAGGGCACTGGAATTGTGCAGAGATGGGTGTATAGGGAGCAGGGCAGTCCTCTGACGATGACCAAGCCAATTCCAGATCCAATGTTGAGTCTGGAAGTCTGTTTTTTTGCATCCAGTCAAAAGATGAGGTGCTGCTCCTTCCTTCACTGCAAGAGGGTCGGAGAAAAAGACCATGTTTGCAATGAAGACGATTAGAGGCTTCAAAGGGCTGCAGGGTTACGAGTGAATCCATCCCTGTTAAGGCCCAAATATAACTATCCCCACTGAATCCTGATTTCCCTCAAAATTCAGTTCCAAATGTGCAATGCAACAGGAAATAGCAGAGAAAACTACAGAATTACTTGTACATTGGAAATGTTATTAATCACTTGAGTGTTTCATTATTGGCTTATGAGAGCACCTTAATACATTGATTAGATTATAGCAGCAATCAGTCCCAAGTATCCATTATTTTATATTTAATTTACTGTTGATTGATAGCACTTACCATCATGAAGACTGTATACATTACAGGAATCACAGTGTGCCAGCTTTACTGCAATGCTGGACTTCTTATTTGGCATTCATGAGAGTTGTTTCAGCTCGCTCATGTTTGTGGGAAAGCACGATAAAGATAAGACTGGAATGAAGCTGCTTGATAATGAGCAGGAGTTTAGTTTATTGCCACGTGTATGGAGCTTCGGTGAAAAGCACACAAGAAAAGTCGGCACTCTCTGGGGTCGTTTTGAACGTAAAAACAGCATGATAATCCAATAGCAGGTAAAAAGATTCATCACAGCAATGCTCCACAGGGTCCTACTGCCCTGCTTTAAACAGCCTGTTAAAGGCGGTTAATTTTTTTAAACCCTGCAACCGTGGAGGCCTGCCCCTGTGCTGGGTAGCGTGCCAGGAGGGGGTTTGCTGACTCCAGGGGAGTAGCAGACTGGCACCAGGCACCAGAAATGGGAGAACGCCCCCAGTTGAGAAGGAGAAGCAGGAGAGATAACTCTACAGGGAGGGTGACCACAGTGGCAGACCAGTGAGGGGCTCTGTGGCTGAAGGTCCCACACGGCTGCGGGCGGCTGGAGACAGGCTCATGGGAACCAGGTATTGGGATCAGGATTCGAGAGGGTGCTGAGGCCAAGAAGGGTTCCCAAAGGGACTCAGGTGCTGAAGGCTGAAGTTTGGATCTGGAGCTTGCATTGCCATTGGTCTAAAATGGTGTCCATGTGGCTGCATACACTGTGGGAGCACTGGAAATGAACCCACAGACACTCAGTGGCTCTGAAGGGACTCTCTTTATCTTCTCTTTCTCCTATTGTTAGAGGCACTGGACAAAGCTTGTGGCATCTTTTTGTTTTCATTGTAGCAGACAAAAGTTGGTTGATCATGTATTTTAAATTTTTATGTATTATTAAGTGACAATCAAATGAACTTTGAACCTTGAATCTCCAAACTAAATCAAAATCAGAGTCCCGGTGAGAACAGGGTCCTGGTACTGCCTCAGTGACTGTTGTTCTCTTCCCTGTCGCACGGGTCCCTGTTGCCTAACACCTCCTCTCCTTCTACCAATCACCGTTACCTCTCCCGCTGTTGGTGTGACACCCAACAATGTTGCCAACTGTCTCCAGTCCATTTCTCAGTGTGTGTCCCTGTTGAGACAGTGGGAATGCCCAGTGGAGGCGGGAACCCGATCCAGCTGTCACAAGAACTGGATCTGAGTCCACATCTTGATGTGGGGTTCTGACCACTCTTTTCCTCTCGCTGATGCTGTCTAACCCACTGAGTTCCCCCGGCACATTGTCCATGACCAGCATTTGACACCTCTTGTGTGTCTCTTGGCATTAATGATACGGGGCAACCACGAAAACTACTTGGCTAGGTTTGGGAACTCTACAATCTCCGAGACCACATTTAAAGTACTGTGTTTAGTCCTCATCACCTCATTATAGGAAGGATGTGGAAGTCATAGAGAGGCTGCAGAGGAGATTTACCAGGATGTTACCTGGATTGGAAAATAATTCTTATGAGGCAAGGATAGCAGAGCTGGGACCCTGCTAATCTTGTGGTTTGGTTGGTGTGGCAGTTAGCACAATGCCTTTACAGTGCCAGCGATCGGGACCGTGGTTTGAATCCTGTGCTGTCTGTAAGGAGTTTGTTCGTTATGCCCTTGTCTATGTGGGTGGTTTTCCCTGGGGGCTCCAGTTTCCTCCCACCATTCAAAGCGTACCGGGGGTGTAGGTTGATTGGGTGTAAATTGGCTGGCACGGATTTGTGGGCCGAAATATCCTGTTACTGTGAAGTAGGTCAAATTATATATGAAAAAAAATCTCTTCAGAGTATAGAAGGATGAGAGGTTACTGAATAGAGGTCGAGAAGATTATGAGAAGCATAGATGGGGTGGACAACCAACGCCTTTTCCCCAGGGCAGGAATAGCAAACACCAGAGGAAATCTCTACAAAGTGAAGGGAGGGAAGTTTAGGGGAGACATCATCGGTAAGTTTTTTTTTACACAGTGTTGTGGGTGCCTGGAATGCCTCACCAGGGAGGGTGGCAGAGGCTGAAATGTTAGGGCATTTAAGGGACTCTTAGACAAGTACATGGATGGAAAAACAAAAGGGTTACTGGGAAGGAAAAGCTTAAATTTTTTTGATAGGAATATATGGGTCAGTACAACATCGATGGCCGAGGGTTTTATATATATGTGTGTGTGTGTGTGTGTGTGTGTGTGTGTGTGTGTGTGCGCGCACGCGCGCGTGCGTGTGTGTGTATATGTTCTATGTTCTTAATTAAAATTAAACATTAAGAATCCATGGTTGATAAAAGACGTAAGAAAAAACAGATTAAGGAAAGGCATTCATTAAAGATTTGAGGATCAGAGCAGAGGAAGGCAAGAGGAAGCACAAAACATTAAACCGAGTGGTTAAAAATGAATACCCTGGGATAAAGATTCTGACCATCCACCCCATCAATGCCTCATGATTTTGTAAACTATTAGGTCACCCCTCAGCCTCCTGTCATTCTGAATGGACAGGACGGATTTCACGAGGTTTCCAGAGGAAACAATCCAAGTTTGTCCAACCTCTCCTTGTAGTTCATACCCAGCCATTCTCAAGCTATGGCCCTGTTAGAACTCTGCGCAAAGTTTATGCCCCCCCCCCACCTTTCCCTGTGAAACAGTCACTTAGTTGGTTTCCTCTGTACTTTCTCCTTCCAATTATATATATAAAAAAAAACTTTAAATGTGCTGTGGGGCCATTTGCCCCTGTTGAGAATGGCTGCATCTAATCCATTCCACCAGACCTGGATTAACCATTAAGCAAAATAAGATCGTGCTTCATACACCAAGGGAAGGGGGAACCATAGAGTTTTTCCAGTGCTGGATCTACCATGGTGCAGCTGAACAAGGGCCCCACAATAAGCACCCCCCCATAATAAATGGAAAAAAGTTGTATGCAAGATATCGTGGGGTCTGGCCTGGAAGAAAACTGAATTATTAAGCTATTATTTCATATTCAGCATTCATTGAGACTTAATGTCTTGTCAGTTAAAGAATGGAAGGGTTGAGGGGGGAACCATTGTTGGGCTGTTCTTAGGGCATAAGTTGGCCTTAATCCACCCCTGCATGCAACATTCTGGTAAATATCTTCCAACGTGGAATGTCGGCCTTCATACTTAGAGGGATTGAAGTTAGCAGCAGGGAAGTTCTGCTACAACTGTTCAAGGGACTGGTGAGGCTGCATCTGGAGTAGTGCGAGCAGTTCTGGTCTCCTGACTTGAGGAAGGAGGGATTGGTTTTGGAGGTGGTGCAGAGGAGGTTCACCAGGTTGACTCCAGAGATGAAGGGGTCGGGCTATGAGGAGAGATTGAGTCGTCTGGGACTAAACAATGGAATTTGGAAGAATGAGCAATATTATAGAAATGTATAAAATTAAGATAAAGGTAGATAATTTGTTTCTATTGGTAGAGGAGACTAGAACTTAGGGACATAGCCTCAAGATTCCTGGTAGTAGATTTAGGACAGAGATGAGGAGGAACTGGTTTTCCCGAGGGTGGGGAAACTGTGGAATTCACTGCCCATTGATGCAATGGAGGTGACTTCAGTAAATATACTTAAAACAAGGTTGGATAGGATTTTACATTGTAGGGGACCTGAGGGGCCTGGGGAAAAGACAGGAAGGTGGAGATGAGCCTATCGTCTGATCAGCCATGATTTCATTGAATGATGGAGCAGTCTCGTCGGGCCGGATGGCCGATTCCTGATGCTCTAGACCCTTTCCAAAGCCTCCACTTCTTTCCTGTAACTGCCTGACTGAAATTTCACACAATATTCCCAGTGTGGTCCAACCAAAGTTTTCCATAGCTGTAACATGACTTGACTTCCTTATTTCTGTACTCAGTGCCCAGGCCACTGAAGGCGAGCATACCATACGCCTTCTTTACTACCCTCTCCACTCATGTGGCCACTTGCTACGAGCGATTATCTTGGCGTCCCCAGATCCCTTAGTACACCTGGAAACAAAAAGTCGAAATAAATTATTTTTAAAAAATGTAATTCATAGCATTCTTTGCAATTGGAATATGCTGCAATACAACAAATTGGGTCGATTCTCATTCTGAATGGACAGGACGGATTTCACGAGGTAAAGCCTTGCTGAATCAACAGTGAATTTTATTGGATGTTACAACAAAGAGAAAAGGCAAATGTTTCGTTGGCAGAAGGCAAGTGTCAGGGAGGATACAGAGAGATAGTGACCGGCTCAGTGATTGGCCAAAAGGTTGGCAGATGGAGTGTTAAGTGGCAAGAAACTCCATTGTTCAATTTGTTAGCAAGGGTCGGTTCAACAACACCATCTATGAATTTGCAGATGATACTACGGTCGAGGGTTGTATAAAGAGGGGCGATGAGTCAGCTTGTAGGAGGGACATTGAAAACCTGACCGAATGGTGCATCAACAACAGCCTTGCACTCAATGTCGCCAAAACCAAGGAGCTGATTGTTGAATTCAGGAAGGGAAAACCAGACATTTACTACGATCCAGTGATCATTGAAGCATCAGAGGTGGAGAGGGTGAGCACATTTAAGTGTGCTGACCGGCTGCATCACGGTCTGGTATAGACAAACCAATACTCCTGAGTGGAAAACCTTGCGAAAGATGGTGGACACAGCCCAGGACATCACAGGCAAAACCCTCCCCATCCTTGAGAACATCTACAGGGAACGCTGCCATTGGAGAGCAGCAGCAATCATCAAGGACCCTCACTTCCCAGCACACGCTCTGTTCTTGCTGCTGCCATCAGGAAAGAGCCAAAAGATTCACACCATCAGGTTCAGGAACAGCTGCTCCCCCTCCACCATCAGACCCCTCAACAACAAACTCCATCAGGCACTCATTTAAGGACTTTTGCACTTTATCATTTATTTTTCCTCCTGATATTGCAGTCAATTTGTTTACATTTCTTTTATTTGTTTACGAGTACATTGTGTGCAGTTATTTTTTGCACTGCCTATTAGTGGTAATTCTGCCATGGCCGCAGGAAAAGGAATCTCAGGGTTGTATGTGATGTCACGTATGTCCTCTATCAATGAATCTGAATCTCACAAGGAAGGCAAATTGTACATCGGCATTTATTAAAAATTGCTCCTCACTCAAGTGGCCCCCACCGCCTTGGTTTGCCCTGTGTGGGTAAGATGGCATCAGCCTCCTGGCGCAGCAAGATGGCTGCCCTCCTTCCTCCTCTGACGATGATGGTGCCGAGTTTGAATTTGAGTCACGGCAAGATGGCCACTGAGCTTGTTCACGCCATTTCCTCACTGCCACCCTCTGTCGGCATATAGCGCGGCAAGTAGGTTCAGATGAATTCGGGGCAAATGGGTTGAAGCTGGAGTTGGATCGGAGCGGTGCAGGTCACGGACTTCTCCTCGTGCGGCAAACCCTCACCCAATGTCCTTTCTTGCCACAGCTGGGGTACACGGAGTCTTTAGCCGGGCAACGCAATTGAGAACGCTGGCTCTTGCCAGAGAAAAAGGCATGGGAAGTGGCAGCCGTTCATTAGGGCTGGGGTAGCGGGAGCACCTAGGTGAGTGAGCTCGCTGGCTTCGAGATAGTCATTCTCGAGCTTGGCCTGTTCCAACAATTTGGCCAGTTCAACGTGGCTAGTTAGGTCCTTCTTACCCGACTCGAGCAGTTGCTGCCTCATGAACCTCGAGCGAACCCCCGCAACGAGAATGTCCCAGATCTATTCTTCTTCATGAACATGGCCTGTGGCTGCTTTATACTTGCTCTTCTTGGCAAGCATCCATAGATTCAGCAGGTAGTCATCGATGATCTCTCCTGGCCATTGGCGAGGTAGAGTGGGTCAGTGCCTCGCGAGGACCTTGTTTTGCAACTTCAGGTATCAAGCCTTCAAAGCCTCGATGGCAGCATCACTACCCTGTAGTGTAGAACCTGATGACTGCATACCCTTTCATTCCTTCCCTTGAAATGAGTGAGAACCCCCTGAGTTCTTACTAATCCAATTTACTACCCTATCATCCAAATCATTAATATATATATGACAAACAACAATGGACCCAGTACCAATCCCTGAGATACTCCACTCGCCAACGGCCTCCAATTTGACAAACAATTTTCCACCACTACTCTCTGGCATCTCCCATCCAACCATTGTTGAATCCAGTTCACTACTTCAACATTAATACCTAATGCTTGAACCTTCCGAACTAACCTTTTATGTGGAACCTTGTCAAAGGCCTTACTAAGGTCCATATGGACAAGATTCACAGCCTTCCCTCATCAACCCTATAAGATTTGTTAAACATGATCTACCATACACAAAGCCATGTTGACTACTCCTAATCAATCCCTGTCTATCCAAATAATTGTATATACCATCTCTAAGAACACTTTCTATTAATTTACCCACCTCCGACGTCAGACTCACAGGCCTTTAATTACCAGGTTTACTTTTGGACCCTTTTTTTAAAACAGCGGAACAAAGTGAGCTACCCTCCAATCCTCTGGCACCTCCCCCTATTTTTACATTAACCTCCCTCAGCATCCTATGGAATATCTTGTCAGTACCCAGAGATTTATTCACCTTTTTATTTCTATTTATCTCCTCATTAATCTGTGTATTTTCCATGACCTCACTACCAGATTTCCTTACTTCACCTGCCTCAATATTCCTTTCCTTAGGAAATACTGAAGAAAAAAAAAATCATTTAAAATTTCCCCCATCTCTTATGACTTCTCAGGTAGCCTACTCCTCTGATCCTCAAGGGGTCCAATTTTATCCCTCACTATTCTTTTAATGTACCTGTAGAAACCCTTTGGATTTATTTTTACTTTGTCTGCCAAAGCAGCGTCATATCTCCTTTTAGCCTTTCTAATTTCTTTCTTAAGATTTTTTTACACTCCTTATATGCCCCAAGCAGTTCATCTATTCCCTACTGTCTATAAATCAAGTAATGTAGAAGGCTAGAATTTCCTCCATTAATTTAAACAAAAACAATTTGATGGAGGAGCTCAGTGGGTCATGCTGTATCAGTGGGAGATGGTCAGAACCCTCTTCACCAGGGTGGGGAGTTTAGGCAGTATTATAAGGAAAGGGTTCGGAGGGGACTGGGGAACTGCAGTGGGGTTTGAATGATTTTGGATTGATGGGGAGAGGGAGGCATGCCATTGGGAGATAGAGCCAGTTGACTGGCAGGTGCCAAAGAGAGAGACAGCAATATGTGGACAGGCTTATGAGGGAAGGGGCAATATTGGACCTTATGCTGGGAATGAACCTAATTAATTAACTGTAAGGGATCATTTTGGGATCCTTAGAACATTACAGTCTGTGCCTTGTCCCACTGATGTGCACTCAATCTATAGCCCTCCATGTCTCTCCCATCCATGTAGTTGTCCTAATTCTTCTTAAATCTTAAAATGGAGTCCGCATTCACCACTTCTGCTGGCATTTCGTTCCATAGTCCCACCATTTTCTGTGCAAAGATGTTCCCCCTTATGTCCTCCTAAATCTTTCCCCTTTCACCCTTGACCCATGTCCTCTGGTTTGTATCTCACCTACCCTCAGGTTCTACCTCTCTTTCTGGTGCTCTGTGGTCCAGCAACTCCCATGGTCTGGCACATTTGATTCTGCCGCTGTTAGTACAAACTCCTTACAGACAGCGTGAGACTTGAACCCCGGTCCCAATTGCTGGTTCTGTAAAGGTTGAATCTGTCATGATTGGGTCCAGGGTTCAAATCATGCACTGTCTGTAAGGAGTTTGATTTAACGCCCCAATTGCTGGAGCTGTAAAGACGTTTCGCTAACCACTACATTAACCGTGCCCCCCCACAGTATTATTATCTGTTTTAAGCTTTGTTCTACCTTTAATATGTTTACATAGGGGGTTCCTTTAGGGTCAATTTCTGTTTTCTGGCACTTTCTGTGGTCCAGCAATGGCCAGGTACCAACATCGCTGGATTAAAGTGGTACAACCTGTATTTACTCTATCTCCCTCATAATTTTAAATACCTCTATCAAATCTCCCCTCGTTCTCCGACATCCAGGGAATAAAGTCCTATACTCTTGAACCTTCATCTTTAACTCAGTTCCTGAAGTCCGGGCACCCTTTCTATCTTATTGATATCTTTTCTGTCATGACCAAAACTGCACGCAATACTCCACATTTGGCCTTTTCCAATCACTACTTTGATTTACGAAGGCCATTGTGCCAAAAGCTTTCTTTTTCACCCTATCCACTTGTGGCTCCACTTTCAGGGAATTATGATCTGTATTCCCAGATCCCTCTGTTCTACCACACTCCTCAGTGCCCTACCATTTACGTCCTTTCTTGGATTGTCCTTCCATGATGTAACATCTCACACTTGTCTGCATTAAATTACGTCTGCCATTTTTCCAGCTGGTCCAACTCCCTCTGCAAGCTTTGAAAACCTTCTTCATTGTCCACACTGCCTCAAATCTTGGTGTCATCTGCAAACTTGCTGATCCAATTTATCACATTATCATCCAGATCATTGATATAGATGACAAACAACAATGGCCCCAGCACCGATCCCTGAGGCAGACCACTAGTCACAGGCCTCCAGTCTGAGAAGCAATCACCCACCACTACTCTCTGGCTTCTCCCATCCAGTCATTGTCGAATCCAGTTCACTATTTCACCATAAACACTGATGCACGATCAATTACACAAAGACCGAAGTTGTTGGAAACTGAAGGCTTTTATTAGCTTGAGATGGACAGCATCCCTTGTGTTGCTGGCTCAGCCTGACCCGGACTTGAACTCGGGGCAGGCTTGCGGCATGAAAAAGGGGATGAGTCACAAGCTGGCCAGTGAGAGCAGGGCCGTACAGAAAAAGTCGTGCCATTTACATACACAATAGTGGTCACGTCTCCAGAATGGAGGACCATCGCCTTCCCAAGATCGTGTTATATGGCGAGCTCTCCACTGGCCACCGAGACAGAGGTGGACCTAAGAAGAGGTACGAGGACTGCCTAAAGAAATCTCTTGGTGCCTGCCACACTGACCACCGCCAGTGGGCTGATATCACCTCAAACCATGCATCTTGGCGCCTCACAGTTAGGCGGGCAGCAACCTCCTTTGAAGAAGACCGCAGAGCCCACCTCACTGACAAAAAACAAAGGAGGAAAAACCCAACACCCAACCCAAAAATTTTCCCTTGCAACCGCTGCAACCGTGTCTGCCTGTCCCGCATCGGACTTGTCAGCCACAAACGAGCCTGCAGCTGACGTGGACATTACCCCTCCATAAATCTTCGTCCGCGAAGCCAAGCCAAAGAAGAAGTGGTTTCACCACAAATATCTATCGTCTGAATCTTCCTGACTAATCTCCCATGTGGGATCTTGTCAAAGGCCTTACTAAAGTCCATGTGTCTTTCCTTCGTCAACTTTCCTGGTAACCTCCTCTAAAAACTCTACAAGATTAGTTAAACACAACCTACCACCATGTTGACTATCCCCAATAATTATATATCAGATCTCTTAGAACACCTTCCAATAATTTACCTAATACTGGCGACAGGCTAATCGGCCTATAATTTCCAGTGTTTACTTTTGGAGCCTTTTTTTAACAACATGAGCTATGCTCCATTCCTCGGGCACCACACCCGTTGCTAAGGTTATTTTAAATATTTCTAACAGATTGTGGTGATTCAACCACTACACTGGCCGCACTCCTACCAGCCGACTGCAGGGGGCAATCACTGTACCTGCAGGTAGGCAACCTGGGAGGCTGGCCCAACCATGCTGGCTGTCAGTCACCGGCCTGTATAAAGACTCGAGTTGGCCCCTTTCTAAATCAGTTGGGCATGTGAAACCAGAGGCTACAGAGACCTGGTGTTCACCTGGAGTTCAACTTTAAGATGATTAAAGCCTGTAGTAGTCTTTGTGATTGCTTGCTGCACCACACAGAGCCTCTGCAATTTCTACACTAGCCTCCCTCAAGGTCCGAAGGAATATCTTGACAGGCCCTGGGGATTTACCCACCTTTATTTACTTTAAGACAGCAAGCACCACCTCCTCTTTAATCTGTTTAGGTTCCATGACCTTACTACTTGTTTTCCTTACTTACCACGACTCTGCCTGTTTCCTGAGTGAATACTGTTGGGAAAATCCCATTTAAAATCTTTTGCATCTCTTTTAGATCCAAACATAGTTGACCTCTTTGATTGTCGAGGGGATCAATTTTGTCCCTTACCAACCTTTTGTTCTTAATGTACCTGCAGAAACCCTTCACATTGTCTGCCAAAGCAACCTCATGTATTCTTTTACCCATCCTGATTTCTTTCTTGATGTTTTATTTGCATTTTGTATACTCCTCGGGTACCTCATTTGCTCCATGTTGCCCATACCTTGTATACACCTCTCTCTTCTTCCGAAACAAATCCCCAATATCCCTCGAAAACCAAGGTTCCCTATGCCTGCTAACCTTGCCTTTGATCCTGACAGGAGCATGCAAACTCTGTACTCTCAAAATTTCAACTTTGAAATCCTCCACTGACCTTGCACATCCTTGCCCGAAAACAACATATTCCAATCCAAGCATTCTCGATCCTTTCTCATTTCCTTAAAATGACCCTGTCTCCAATTTAGAATCTCAACCCAAGGCCCAGATCATAATCAACTTGAAACAGGTGGCCTTGTGATCTGTGACACAATTCTATTAGCTATAAGGTCGCTATAGGTTAGATTTCCAAAGAACAGAGAAGTGCCATTAATTCACATGTTTTGGACTTGTCCAAGTCTAGAAAAATATTGGAGTGAGGTTTTCTACACTTTATCTATAATTTTTAATATCGATTTAGTACCGAATCCTTTGGTGGCCATCTTTGGTATAATGGGAGGGAATGATTCTTCTTTGTCCCTGGTTCAGGGTCGTGCTATCTCTTTTGGCATGGTGTGTGATTTTACTTAAATGGAAGGATGCTGCCCCACCGACTCACGATCAATGGCTGCGTGAAATCATGTCTTGTTTGAATATGGAAAAGAGTCATTATTCAGTTAATAATTCAGATATAAGATTCCAGACGTGGTGGGGGGTCATTTATGACTCACTTTCTTTCTTTATAACTTTACTTCAACGTAATTAAATTGTCTGACTCGTACCTTTTCCACATTCTTTTAATACTAATCTTATACAGCATCTGGGCAACGTGGTGAGGCAGGGGCTTGGAGTTTTTCTCCTTTACTATTTCCTTCTCTCTTTGTGTTTCCAAAAAGATATATATCATTTAGAATATAAATTATGGATATGATTTAAAATTCACGTTTCAAACGGAGGGAGGAAACTAGAGCACCTGGGGGAAAATCACGCAGACTCAGGGAGAATGTGCAAACTCCTTACAGACAGTGCCAACTTCGAACCCAAATTCACTGATGCTGTAATAGCATTTCGCTCGACAGTACACCAACCATGCCTCCTGCCCCCCCCCCACTCTCTCTCTCTCTCTCTCTCTCTCTCTTTCCTTTCCCCGCTGTGTCTTTTCTCAGAGCCAGAATTAATTCTCACCTGTCCTCTTATCATATCCAATTAACACCTTTCCTCTGGTTGATCTGGACTCCTCCTCCCCCTCCCCCTTTCTTCCCACTTTCTTTCCTCAGCCTTCAATTCAAACACTTGCCTTTTTTCACTCATATCTTGAGGCCCGAAACTTGGGTAATATATGGATGCTGTGAAGCCTGCTGAGTTCCTCCAGCATTTCTGTGCTTTGATTTTGGTCAGAGCGTCTGAGGATTTTTATGTTTCTCCAGCTTCCTTTCAGAAACGCTTGGATAACCATGGGGAGTTAAACAGGGAAATCTGCAGACCCTGTGATCGTAGTGCAATACACAAACATGCTGGAGAACCTCAGCAGGCCATGCAGTGTCCATGGGAAGCAAAGGGAAACCAATGTTTCAGGCTCGAGCCCTTCGTCAAGGCAAAAGAAAAAGCAGACAGGTGCCTTGACGAAGGGCTCAGGCCCAGAACGTTGGTTACTCTTTGCTTCCTGTGGACGCTGTGTGACCCGTTGAGTTTCTCCAGCACATTTGTGTGTTGCCATTGACCCCAAGCATCTGCAGATTTTCCTGTTTAACTCTGAAGTCCACAGCCTGTACCACTGAGAAGGTGAATGGGAACGCTGCCACTTGCAGATTTCCCTGCAAGCCACACATCAACCTGGTTGGGAAATGCATCCCTGGTCCTTTATTGCTGCGGGGTTTAAATCCTGGAGTGGAAGACAGTCATGGATTATACAGCCTGGAAATAGGCCCTTCTGCCCAACGCACCCATGCTGATCAAGCTCATCCCATCTTCCCCATATCCATCTGAACATTTCCTTTCGATGGACATACTGTATGTGTCCCCCCTCCTCAACTGCTTCCTCTGGATGTTCGTTTCACACACCCACCACCCTCTATGTGAAAATATGATGGGCATTACCAGTTGCCCCAAAAACCACAAAGACCAAGACTGAGGGGAACGATAGGCTTTATTGGACAGAAGACTTGAGCAGGCCTGCAGGCAGGGAAGGGAGAGGTGGCTCGACCTTTATGGCCTAGGCCACAGGAGAGTGACATCAGGGGGTGGGCCAGCCCGTGCCTTGACAATCCATATCATTACAAAGTATTTGCACAATAATCCTTCCATCAGAAAGACCGTGATGATTGAAGAAGGCAGTTTGCCACCACCTTCCCCGATATTGGTTTCACCAACAACAGCCAGATTCCCAAAAATCGAATAAACAACAAAAAAAACCAAAGAGAAGGGCTCCACTCCTATCTCAGGGCAAGTAGAGAATGGGGAATAAATAATGGAGCTCCCTAAAGGCCGCACGGTTAGCGCATCGCTATTACAGTACCACTGACCCAGGTTCGAGTCCGGCTCTGCCTGTGAGGAATTTGTACGTTCTCCCTGTGTGTCTGCGTGAGTTTTCCACTGGGGGCTCTGGTTTCCTCCCACATTCCAAAACCATAAAGGAATGGTGATGGTGGGTGGGAGGGGGTGGGGTGGGAGGGGTGGTTGTAGGTTTATTGGGATACTTGGGCGGCACAGGCTGTTGGGCCGGAAGGGCCTATTACCGTGCTATATATCTGAAAAGAAACCCACATCTTGCGCATGGATTAAGTGAAAGATAATATTTCTGACTCTCGGCAATGCTTTTAGCTGAAGAGGTCGCTTTGTTACAGTTCCTTTCACACTGATTTAAAGGCCAATTAAATTTCATCAAATAAAGTACCGTGGTTTATGGCCTTTGAAATTTCTGTTCTTCTTTTGCTTTTTTTTACCCTTGTTGAAGAAATGGATAACTTAGACTTGTACAGCAGCATTAACCTGTCAAAGTTGCCAAAACAATGCTTTTGAGGGGCAGTAATTGTTAGGAAAAGCAACAGTCAATATATACACAGTAATGCCTCACAGACAGCAAGGAGATATTTATGGTGAGATACATAGAACATTACAGCTCAGTACGGACCCTTCAGCCCACAATGTTGTGCCGACCCATGTAAACCCACTCCACATCAATCTAGTCCTTCCCTACCTCACACCTGTAACCCTCTATTTCTTTTGCATCCACCTGCCTAAGAGTCTTTTGAATGTACCTGCTTCCACCATCACCCCTGACCACACATTGCAGACACCCACCACTCTCTGATTTAAAAAAAACCTTCCTCTGACATCTTCCCAAAACTTTCTTCCACTCACCTTAAACCTCTAGTATTTGCTATTGTCGCCCTGGGAAAAAGGGGCTGGCTGTCCATCTTACCTCAGCCCCTTATAATCATAAACACCTCGATTAAGTCGCCTCCCGTCATTTGTTGCTCAAATAGAAAAGTTCTCGTTTTGTCAGTCTTGCTTCATGCGACATATATAAATGTTAAATGTAGAAACTTAGCACGGTAACAGGCCCTTCCAGGCCCTCAAGTCGGCACCACCCCATTGCACCCAATAGACTTATAACCCCCTGTATGTTTTGAAGGGTGAAAGGAAATCTGAGGAACCCACGCAGACTCAGGGAGAAGGTACGAACTGACAGCGCCAGATTTGAAGCCCAGTTGCTGGTACTGTAACAGCCTTCCGCTAACCAGCTCAAATGTTCTCCAAGTCAGGCAACGTCCTGGTAAATCTCCTCTAAACGTTCTTCAAATCATCCATAAGGAGTCTCTGATCTTATGTCGACCATTCTGCCCATCCTCCCCATGTTGGGCTCACCTCACTGAATTGAAATCAATAAACTGAAGTTGCAGGAATGTACAAGATAGGATAATAATGGACCAAGATACAATGATGAAATTTGTTCTGTGAGCAGAACAGTTGGACATCTCCAAAATACCACAGCTCAGTTAGCTCAGGGAGTTGGCTCGACGCTGTTACAGTGCCAGTGACCCAGGTTCGATTCCGGCGCTGACTGTAAGGAGTTTGTACATTCTCCCCATATCTGTGTGTGTTTCCTTTGGGTGCTCTTCCCACCCTTCTTTACAAGAGTTGCAGGTTAATTCGGGTATTTGGGTGGCATGGGCTTGTTGCCATGCTGTGTGTCTAAATTTAAATTGAACAGGCGAGACCCATTAAGAAAAGTGCATAGTTACAGAGAGAGCGATTCGTTGGAACAGAGCAAAGGCAACATCGTTTTGCTTTTTAATGATTTTGCACGCCCTCTTCAGACAACGATCCCAGTAGATCATGTGGTTGTGGGGGAGGGAGACCCCAGTGATCCTCTCTGCCACTCTTATGGCCCTGGGGATCAACCTCCGATCCATTTATCAGCAGCGACCATACCTCACCGTGATGCAACCGGCCAGTTCGCTCTCGGCAGAGCTCCTGCTGAAAGCTGACGTGATGGTGGCCGGTAGCCTTGGCCACTTCAGTCTTCTCAGGAAGTGGAGTTGCTGTTGAGCCTTCCTAACAAGTGAGGAGATGTTAAAGTTTGTTGTTGAGCGCTTTCACACTCCCGAGCCTTCTCCCCAAGGGTGGGGGGGGGGGGGTGGAGTGCGTCTGGGGTGTGATGGGCCCTTCAGTGTGTTGGGTGCCTTTAGCTCAGTGGGGTCTGTAGCGGGGAAGGGAAGTGTGCATGATGTTCTGGGACACAGTCACCACTTTCAAAATCTTGAGCAGAGCGGCTCCTGTATCTCATTGCGATGCATTCAACAAGCCTGCTTTTGATGGAACCCCTCCAGGGATCGTTTGACAAGGGGATGCGCCAAACCTCCTCAGTCTTCTCAGAAAGGAGAGGCATTGGTGCGGTTTTCTTGACTGTTGCTTCAATAAGTTTGCTCCAGGTCAGGGGATATTTAGTAAAAACACAAAACTGGAGAAACTCGGCAGGTCAAACAGTGTCCTTTATCTAGCAAAGATAAAGATACAGAACCAACGTTTTGGGCTTTAGACATAAACATAAAGGAGACTGTTTGACCTGCTGAGTTTCTCCAGTGTTGTGTATTTACTTCAACCGCGGTGTCGGCGGACTTTCGTATTTTACATTGGAGGTATTTATGCAGGTCTGGAGACCATTCGTATTTGCATTGCTCTCTGATTTTACTTGCCCTTTATCATCCACGTGTTGGTTTTACCCATGAGAAATTAATGCTGATGGGGGAGGAACCGACTTTGCACATGTAATCTGAATGGCACGCTGTTTGTGAATTCTGGCCCTGGATGCGTTAAATTCGGAAGGGTGAAGGGAAAATTCACAAGAATGTGAGTCTGTGGAATTCTCTGCCCAAGGAGGCAGTAGAGACTGCCACGTTGAATTTTATTTGAGGCACAGAAGATAGAATTTTGAACAGGGACTTAAATGGTAAGGAGAGGCTGCTTTTTGCTCAGGGACCTTGTGCCCAGGTACTTTGGAGGCTTATGGAGACATAAGGGAACATAGAACATTGCAGCACAGTGCAGGCCCTTCTGCCCTCGATGTTGTGTTGACCTTAAAAAAAAGAATCCCTCCCTACGCCATAGCTCTCCATCCATGTGTCTAAGTCTCTTAAATGCCCCTATTGTTCCAGCCTCCACCCCAGCAATGCATTCCAGGCACCCACATCTCTGTGTATAAAAAAGCGTACTCCTGCTGTCTTCCCTAAACCTTCCTCTCTTCAGTTTGTACAGATGTCCTCTGGTGTTTGCTTCCCCCACTCTTGGAGAAAAGGTGCTGACCGTCTACCTCATCTGTGCCTCTCATAGTCTTGTAGACCTCTATTAAGTCACCTCTCATCCTTCTTCACTCCAAACTGAAAATCCCCAACTCTGCTAACCTTGCCTCAGAAGATATATTTTTCAATCCAGGCAACGTCCTGGTCAGTCTCCTCTGGATCATTCCCAAAGCTTCCACCTCCTTCCAATAATGAGGTGACAAGAAATTTACACAATATTCTAAAGTCCACTGTTGAGAACCAATGGGGAATGCTGCCATCAACGAGCAGCGGTGATCATCAAGGATCCACACCACCCAGCATGCGCTCTGTTCTTGCTGCTGCCATCAGGAAAGAGGTGTAGGTGCTACAAGACTCACACCCCCAGGTGCGGGAACAGCTGCTACCCCTCCACCATCAGACTCCTCAATGACAAACTCAATCAGAGACTCGTTTAAGGACTCTTACTTGTGCATTTCATTGATTTTTAAAATTCTCTCTGTGTGGCACAGTCAGTTTGTTTATTTTTCTTTATTTGTTTACATTTGTTTTTTTGTACTGCAAATATGTGGTAATTCTGCCTGGCCCACAGGAAAAAAGAATCTCAGGGTTAAATGTGATCACATGTATGCAGTCTGACAGTAAATCTGAAACCTTTTAGACCAGTAGTCTTCAACCTTTTTCTTTCCACTCACATACCACTTAAGTATTCTCTTTGTCATCGGGTGCTCTGTGATTAGGAAGGGATTACTTCAGGTGGGATGTGAGTGCGGGAAAAAGTTTGAAAACCACTGTTTTAATCGTCCCTCATTGACTCGTTATGTGCACGGTTTCATAACTCCAAAGGAAAAGGGCCAATGACAATTTTTCTCAAGCCAAATATTTCAGGAACAATTGGGTTTAGAGCAGGGATTTTCAACTTTCCCTTCCCACTCACATCCCTCCTTAAGCAATCCCTTACTAATCACAGAGCACCGATGGCATAGGGATTACTTAAGGTGGGACGTGAGTGGAAATAAAAAGGTTGAGAACCACTGATTTAGATTAACCTACTCTGGGAAAAAGGCTGTGATTCTCCAACCGGATGGCATCAATATCGACTTCTCCGGTTTCTGCAAGTCTACTCTCCATTCTCCCTCCCTTCCCTTTTTCCTTTGTCTTCTATCCCTTAGCTCTCCATCACTTCCCTCTATATTCACAGAGCTACCCTTCCCTCCCCCCTGCTTGCTGCTGTGCCCCCCTCCCTTATCCACCTGTTACCTCTTGCCTTTGGGACCATGCTCCCCTCTCCACCATTTTGTTTGGGCACCTACCAACATTTTTCCATATCTTAATGATGGGCTTATGCCAAAAACCTTGGTTATGTACATTAATCTTTACTATATAAAGGACACCCTTTGTCCTGCTGAGTTTCTCCTGCGTGGTGCTTTTACTTCAGCCACGGTGTCCGCAGACTTTCGAGTTTTACTTTTGAGCTGCATCTGCCACTTTTTTGTCTAAATCCGCATCCTGTCTGTGTCCTGGTATAACCTACGACAACCTTCAACACTATCCACAACTCCTCTGACCCTTGTATCATTCGCAAACTGACTGATACATCCCTCTGCATCTTAAAAGGCTCCAAAAGTAACCCTGGAAATTGTCGGCTGGTGACCCTGACATCTGTAGTATGTAAATTATTGGAAGGTGTTCAAAGAGATCGGATATACAAATATTTGTATAGCTGGGGACTGATTTGGGATAGTTAACATGGCTTTGTGCGTGGTAGGTTGTGTTTAATCAATCTTGTACAGTTTTTAGAGGAGGTTACCAGGAAATTTGATGAAGGAAAGGCACATGGACTTTAGTAAGGCCTTTGAAAAGATCCCATGTGGGCAGTTAGTCAGGAAGGTTCAGACGCTATGGTGAAGTAGTGAACTGAATTTGACAATGGCTGGATGGGAGAAGCCAGAGAGCAGTGGTGGATAATTGCTTCTCAGACTGGAGGCCTGTGACTAGTGGTGTGCCTCAGGGATCAGGGCTAGGACCATTGTTTGTCATCTATATCAATGATCAGGGTGATAATGTTGTCAATTGCATCACCATGTTTGCAGATGACACTATGATTGGGTGCGTGGACAGAGAAGAAGGTTTTCAAATCTTGCAGAGGAATCTGGACCAGCTTAGACAGAGTAAAGGTCAATCAACTTTTTCAACTGAGAGGGTAGGTGAGATACAAACCAGAGGACATGGGTTAAGAGTGAAAGGGGAAAGGTTTAGGGGAAACATGAGGGGGAACTTCTTCACACAGAGAGTGGTGGGAATATGGAACGAGCTTCCAGCTGAAGTGGTGAATGTGGACTCAATTTTAAGTTAAGAAGAATTTGGACAGGTACATGGATGGGAGGGGAGTGGACTGGGTGCAGGTCAGTGGGACTAGGCAAAAAAAAATGGTTCGGCACAGACTAGAAGGGTCGAAGGGGCTTGTTTCTGTCCTGTAGTGTTCTATGGTTCTATCATTCTAAGATGGTGCTCTCTATAAACATGATCCTCAGTTAGGGGAACCTTCTTGCCTACAACCATGAGACCAGAAGACATAGGGGACAGAATTGGACCATTTGGTCCATCGAGTCTGCTTTAAACATACAGCATGATATCAGGCCCTACTGGTCCACAACCCCATGCTGACCAAATACCCCAATTAACCTACAACCCCTGTACAGTTTTGAAGGGTGGGACGAAACCGGAGCACCTGGAGAAAACCCATGCAGACAAGGGGAGAAGGTACAAAATCCCTACAGACAGCACGGGATTCGAACCCAGGTCGCTGGCGCTAACTGGTAATACATCATGACTAATGTATTTTCCCTCTCCATCCCATTCTTCTGCCTTCTCCCCATGACGTTTCACACCCTTACTAATCAAGAGCATATCAGCTCCACTGCAAATCTACCAAATGATTTGGCTGCTATTGCCACCTGTGGCAACATATTCCACCAATTCACCATCCTCTTAAGAAATTCCTCCTCTGAGCTAAAGGGACATCCTTTTGTTGGTCCTGGACTCTGCTATCACTCTATCCAGCCCTTTCAACCCACCCTCTTGAGCCTGGTAAGAACTTTATAGCATTCCTTGTGTCGTCTCAGTAAGGTGCCGTGTCATGGAACATGAGAAATAGGAGCGTGAGTAGACCAGTTGGGCCTTCGAACATGCTGTGCCACTCATGAATATTGTGACTGATCTTTTAACTTATCATCTCTGTATGCATTGAAGGCCCAAAAAAATCATTAAGCTGATTTAGCGCATAGAACATTGAGCACTCCATCACAGTATAGGCCCTTCAGACCACAATGTGGTGCACACCGATGGAAACCTACTCCATGTCCCTATCATACTAGCCTTCACCACTGGCTCTGGCACCTTCCTCTGACATCTCCCCTAAAGTTTCCTCCACTCACCTTAAACAGATGTCCTCTGGTATTTACTGTTGTTGCCTCAGGGAAAAGATGCTGGCTGTCCAACCTACCTCGTCACCTCTCATCCTTTGTTGTTTCAAAGAGCTTTGTCAATCTTGCTTCATAGGATGTGTTCCTCAACCTAGGGATTATCCTCGTAAATCTATTCTGCACCCTCTCCAAAGCAGCCTCTAATGAGGTGACCAGAATTCAACGCAATAGCCAAATTCTGTCCATGACCTCATGCACTGCCAAAAGGAGGCCACCTGGAAATTGGAGGAGGAACGTCATCTGGGAACTCTCCATCAGAATGGCATTAGCATCAGTTTCTGCTGGACCGCTCCCCATTCTCCCTCTCTTTCCTATCCCCCGTCTCCTATCCTCCACCTCCCATTCCCACTTCATTCACAGAGCTATCCCTCCTTCCCCGTTTTCTTTTGTGCCTTCCCTCCCTTATCCACCGAATTCCTCTTGCCTGTTGGCCTGTGGTCCTCCCCTCCACTGATTTTATTCGGGCATCTGCCTTCATTGTGCTCGTACCCTGATGAAGGATTGAAGCCTGAAACATTGGTTACTTATCTCTATCTTTCCTATATAAAATAGGCCATTTGACCAGCTGAGTATCTCCAATATATGTGTTTACTACAATTCTCGAAGCATGATCTAACCAGAGTTTTATAGAGCTGCAACATTACCTCACAGCTCTTGAACTCAATCCCCTGCCTAATGAAGCCCACCACACCATACGCCTTTTCAACAACCGTATCACTTGCGAGGCAAACTTGAAGGCCCCCAAGATTTCTCTGTTCCTCCACACTGTTAAGAATCCAACCATTAATCATGTTCTCTGCCCTTTTGGTTTGATTTTCCAAAGTGCATCGCTTCACACTTATCTGGATTGAACTCCATCTGCCACTTCTCCACTCAATTCTGGTTCCTGTTGTCACCAACAACTACCGTCCGCACTATCCACAACTCTTTTGGTGAATGGAAATGGTGCCCAAACCTTTACAGATGTCCAGGATATAGAATGCCAAAGGTTCTCCTTGGTGAAGCAATTCCTCTGTATAATTCCTAGATCTCGTATCTCACCCCGAAACTGCGCCCATTGATCCTAACCCCTCATCCAGAGCCTCCCTGTATCTAACTTGACAAGGCCTTTGATAAATTTAAACATACAGCACAGTAACTGGTCATTTCGGCTCATGGGTCCACGCCGCCCAATTTGCACCTGATTAACCTACAACCCCAGGTACGTTTCGAATGGTGAGAAGAAACCAGAGACTCCAGGGAAAGCCCACACAGCCATGGGGAGAACGTACAAACTCCTTACAGGCAGCGCAGGTTTTGGAACCCTGGTCCCGATCACTGGCACTGTCAAAGCGTTGTGTAACCGCTACGCTGACGTGCCGCCCGTTCACGAATGCGTCAATGATATCTCCTTTCATTCTTCTAACTTCTGGGGAATTTATCCCCTGTCTCAAACTCTCAACATGCAGCAAACCTGCCATCCCTGGAACCAATCCAGTGAATCTTCACTGCACTTCCTCTAAGGCAAAGACATTTTTCTTAATAAGCAAAGACCCATACAATTGCAATAAGGCTTCCTTATTCCTGTAATTAAATTCTCTTGTAATAAAGGACCACATATCATTTTGCACTTTTACTCTCTGGCTGCACTTTCCTCAAGACACCACATCCTTGAGGTGTCTCACCTCAAGTCTCTCACCCTTGAACAAATACTTTGTCATCCTGCGATTGCACCAACGAGGATGTTTACACTTGGGTTGTATTCCATCTTACATGCCCTTGTCTCCTCACAAAATCCATCCAAATTCCCCTTTAGTACCTCTTCTTCACTCTCAGTCCCACCTATTTTTAAAAAATCTGGACATACAGCACCATGACAGGCCTTTCCGGTCCACAAACTCGTGCCGCCCAATTAACCTGCAACCCCTGCATATTTTGAATGGTGGGAGGAAACCGGGGCACCCGAAGAAAACCCACTCAGACATGGGGAGAATGTACGAACTCCTCACCAACAGTGCCGGATATCCCAATTTATGCCTTTATATTTAGTATCTCTTTATCTTCTCCCGAGGCACTTCAAGTTAATTTATTGTCTGTTGGTGTATTTTATGTAACTGTGTTGATTATAGATTTCAAATTCATTGAAAGAATACATACATGACATCACATACAAACCTAAGAATCTTTTCTTGTGGGCCAGGCAGAGTTATCCCAAATTGGTAGTGCAAAAAAAATCTACATGATGCATACATGAAAATACAGAAATGTAAACAAACTGACTGTGCAATACAGAAAAAAAAAATCAATGAAGTGCAGAAGTAAGAGTCCTTAAATGAGACTCTGAATGAGTTTGTCTGATGGAGGAGGGGTAGCAACTGTTCCTGAACCTGGTGATGCGAGTCTTATGGCACCTGCACCTCTTTCCTGATGGCAGCAGCGAGAACAGAGCATGTGCTGAGTGGTGTGGATCCTTGATGATTGCTGCTGCTCTCTGACAGCAGTGTTCCCTGTTGATGTACTCAATAATGGGGAGGGTTTTGCCTGTGATCTCCTGGGCTGTGTCCACTACCTTTTGGAGGGCTTTATGCTCAGGGGTATTGGTGTTCCCCCATACGAAACCATGATGCAGGCAGTCAACACACTTTCCACCACACCTCTGTAGACATTTGCCAGGGTTTCTGTTGTCACACCAAACCTCCACAAACCTCTGAGGAAGTAGAGGTGCTGACGTGCTTTCTTCACGACGCCATTGGTCCGTTGGGTCCAGGAAAGATGCTCTGAGATCGTGACTCCCAAGAACTTGAATTTGCTCCCCCTCTGATCCCCCAATGATCACTGGATCGTCCACCTCTGGCTTTCCTTTCCTGAAGTCAACAATCAGCTCCTTGGTTTTGGTGACACTGAAGCAAGCAAGAATTTCATTGAGGATCTCCAACATTATGTGTTTACTACAATTCTCTAAGCGTGATCCAACCAGAGTTCTAGAGCTGCAACATTACCTCACGGCTCTTGAACTCATCCCCTGCCTCATGAAGCCCACCACACCATACGCCTTTTCAACAACCGTATCACTTGCAAGGCAAACTTGAAGGCCCCCAAGATCTCTCTGTTCCTCACAGTGTTATGTCGAATTTTCAGCGTTTATAGGAAGGGAGCCAGAATGAATTTAGACACACAGCGTGGTGACGGGCCTTTTTGGCCCACGAGTCCGTGCTGCCCAATTAACCTACACCCTTGTTATGTTTTGAACAGTGGGAGAAAACCGGAGCCCCCAGGGAAAACCCATGCAGACACGGAGAACTTTTCCGACCAAACCAACATTTCCATCAGATCAGTTTTACTAGTGTTGATTGAGGAAGAAGTATAGATGGGCATGGGAGAAGGATTGATCCTGTCCCTTTCACGTGGTATATGGAACGTTCTCTGCCCACGGGGGGGAAGCATTCAGTCGACACAGCCAAGACCCATAAGCTCCATGAGCACTGAACTTGACTTTGAATTGCAGACTGTAAAACCATGGGTTCGCTGCAGAAAGTAGAAAGATTCACACATCTGTTGTTCCCACTGGTTGATGCATGGAAATATCCCTGATTGACGGACAGAGGGAGCTGCTGGACAATATGTGGCAGCGGGTGTCCCGGCGCAAGATGTGGGCAAGAGGGTGGGTTGGGGGGAGCTGCGCAAGGTGTGCAAGCTGAGGGATGAAATCCAGGGCAGTGGTGGCCCAACAGGCAGTAAATCTTCCCCAGGCATTGAAACCACGTCCCCAGAAAGCACAGTGCGGTGTATCTTCTCCATTTTTAGTACAGTTTGAGATGGGGACCCAAATTATTTTACTGTCAAAAGGCACCTTATTAAAGTGAACTCAGTCCGGTGAAGGGGTGGGAGGGAACGACTTCAGGTCCCAAGGAGGGGCGGTTCGACGTTGAAACACCGTAAAACCAAACAACTTGGGGGTGGGACAGAGGCGGCGACTCTGGCTCCCCACAAAAGAGGAAGTTTTGCAAAACGAAAAACTTTTCCAAAATATCAACCACGTTTGGAACTTTATCCAGTGGGGTTCGCTTCCCCTGGGGGGGGGGGGGGGGTTCAGTTCTTTAAACCCTCCCTCCAGCATCTCCCTTTAAAGGGATTTTCAATCTTTTCTTTAAAAAAATTCCCTGATTTCCCCCTTTCCCATAGTTACTTCTCTGTATTTTCATTCAAACGACAGCTTTGAATTAAAGATTTATTATAAAACGCTTTATTTTTAAAATTATTATGAAGACAGGAGTCGGCTGCGAGCGTGTTCCCAGTTTCCATCAGACTGGTCGGTACCGCGGGCCGGCGAAGAAGTCGATACCCAAAAAAATTCTTGGAACGAAATGGGGTCAATCGGAGAGAGAGAGAGATAAAGGCAGAGATTGATGGGGCGAGGGAGCAGAGAGAAAGAGATGGGAGAGAGAGGTAGTGATAGAGAGAGATAGAGAAATAGAGATATTAGAAAGAAATAGACAGTCAGAAAAAGAGTGCAAGAGATAGAGAGAAAGAGATAGAGAGAAATAGAGATATTAGAAAGAAATAGACAGTCAGAAAAAGAGTGCAAGAGATAGAGAGAGAGAAATAGAGATATCAGAGAGATAGAGAGAAATGGACAGTCAGAAATAGAGAGCAAGAGATAGAGAAAGAGAGTGTGTGTGTGAGAGAGAGAAAATGATAGATAAGGCAAGGGAAGTGGTAACCAAGGTTTTACTTTCGACCTGAGTATTGCGGGTAAATTGCCTTTTTCTCTACCTGGAGCCAATGGCCAGGTAAGAAATGACCATCATTTCACCCTTCAGTGGAGCCATCTGTTTATTTTGGATATTAAAACAACAGAGAGCAGGTGGCGGCCCTGGATGGTCAGGGGGAGGACTGAGCAGGGAATCCGGATAAAGCAGGGAAACTTTTAAATCCCTGTTATCAGAGTGAATTGCTCCGACATACAACAAGAAAATAATTAATGTAAATGGGAAAACATGTTAAGTAATACTTTATCTATAGTAGTTAATAATTCACACACATTTAGTTATCAAACTGCTTTTGTCTTTATTTGCCTGCAGCTGTCACCATCTCCCTGGATCTGCCTCCTAGTTCCCTTATCTTTTGACCTGTCGATTTGTGATCGATCTTTTCCTTGGCTCATGCATCTAGGTCTTCATTTGGTTTTGGTCCATCTGTGTCCCTGGGGTTTTAAAGCAGCAAGCTGGCACGTTATTTTAGTGGCATGGCAGTAAATCATACCTCTCTTCTTCCTTCCCTTTTTCTCCTCCCCCCACCTTCTCTCTCCCCCCCAACTTATTCTCTTTCACCCTCTCTCACCCTCTTCATCCCTCTGTTTTCCCCATCCCACTCATCCCTCATTCTCTTTCCCCATCCCTCTATCTTCCCTGTCCCTCTCTTTTCCTCTCCCCTCCCTCTCTCGCCCTTCAAACCCCTCCCTCGCCCTCCCCCCCTCCCCCCCTCCCCCTCTCTCCCCTCCCTCCCCCTCCCCCTCTCTCCCCTTCCCCCACTCTCTCCCCTTCCCCCACTCTCTCCCTCCCCCTCTCTCTCTCCCTCCCCCTCTCTCTCTCCCCCTCTCTCTCCCTCCCCCCTCCCTCCCCCCTCTCTCCCTCCCCCCTCTCTCCCTCCCCCCTCTCTCCCTCCCCCCTCTCTCCCTCCCCCTCTCTCCCTCCCCCTCTCTCCCCCTCCCTCTCTCCCCCTCCCTCTCTCCCCCTCCCTCTCTCCCCCTCCCTCTCTCCCCCTCCCTCTCTCCCCCTCCCTCTCTCCCCCTCCCTCTCTCCCCCTCCCTCTCTCCCCCTCCCTCTCTCCCCCTCCCTCTCTCCCCCTCCCTCTCTTCCCCTCTCTCTCCCCTCCCTCTCTCTCTCCCCCCCTCCCTCCCTCTCTCTCTCTCCGTCCCTCCCTCTCTCCCCCTCCCTCCCTCTCTCCCCCTCCCTCCCTCTCTCCTCCTCCCTCCCTCTCTCTCTCCCCCTCCCTCCCTCTCTCTCTCCCCCTCCCTCCCTCCCTCTCTCCCCCTCCCTCCCTCCCTCTCTCCCCCTCCCTCCCTCTCTCTCCCCCTCCCTCCCTCTCTCTCCCCCCCCTCCCTCCCTCCCTCTCTCCCCCTCCCTCCCTCTCTCCCCCTCCCTCCCTCTCTCCCCCTCCCTCCCTCCCTCTCTCCCCCTCCCTCCCTCCCTCTCTCCCCCTCCCTCCCTCTCTCTCCCCCTCCCTCCCTCTCTCTCTCCCCTCCCTCCCTCTCTCTCTCCCCCTCCCTCCCTCTCTCTCTCCCCCTCCCTCCCTCTCCCCCTCCCTCCCTCTCCCTCCTCTCCCTCCCTCTCTCTCCCTCTCTCCCTCTCTCCCTCCCTCCCTCCCTCTCTCTCTCCCCCTCCCTCCCTCTCTCCCTCCTCCCTCTCTCTCCCTCTCTCTCTCTCCCCCTCCCTCCCTCTCTCTCCCTCTCTCTCTCTCCCCCTCCCTCTCTCTCTCCCCCTCCCTCCCTCTCTCCCTCCTCCCTCTCTCTCCCTCTCTCTCCCTCTCTCTCTCCCTCCTCCCTCTCCCCTCCCTCCCTCTCCCCTCCTCCCTCTCCCTCCCTCTCTCTCCCTCTCTCTCCCTCTCTCCCTCTCTCCCCCTCTCCCCTCTCTCCCCTCTCTCCCTCTCTCCCTCCCTCCCTCCTCCCTCTCTCTCCCTCTCTCTCTCTCTCCCCTCCCTCTCTCCCCCTCCCTCCCTCTCTCCCCCTCCCTCCCTCTCTCCCCCTCCCTCCCTCTCTCCCCCTCCCTCCCTCTCTCCCCCTCCCTCCCTCTCTCCCCCTCCCTCCCATCTCTCCCCCTCTCTCCCTCTCTCCTCCTCCCTCTCTCCCTCTCCCACACCTCCCATCCTTCTCTCCCCCCCGACAGGCGGGCGGGCTGGGAGGTTCCCGCCAGCAGGCGACGCCTCTGAACTCGGGGCTCCATGTGTCAGAGTCCATCAAACGCGCCGCCACATCCCA